>NC_053028.1:635200856-635400842 GCF_003073215.2 Triticum urartu | reverse complement strand
GAATTCTCACCTAAAGGGATATTGTACTATTTGGTGGAGATGTTTGAATAGTCCCATTATTTTGGTTGCACAAACCATCCTTAATAAAAATTTGAGGCCTACGGCACAAGTTCTTATTACAAAACTGCAGTTTGTGCTGTACTGTGCTTCATTCACGTTTTCAAGGTAACATTGGATCAGTCAAATCCATATTTTCTGGATCTAGTTTCAAAAGCACTGGACAGCCCGTTATAGAATATTGGGTTGCAGACTCCACATTTATCCTTTTTTTATCGCAATATGCACTTGCCTTGCACAATTTGATGCCCAATTTTGTATGTGCATTGTAGGTTATCCAAACTGTTCCTTTAATGAACAGGTTGCTCAAACTGGAAAAGTATGGACTTGTCTTGCACCTTACTCCATATTGAGTTCTTGCAACTGGACAAGATGAAGAGGTGCTTGATTATATTTTCCTCCAAGTACACCTGCACAAGTAACTCAATATCGTACAAAATTACCCGGTACGCACAATATTCCATGCAATCAATGGCTGATCTGATCCTATATTACTCCCCTCTGGCAGTAGTGAAATGTACTGTAAAATCTCTCAAAAACAATCATTGACTAGATATGCGTCTAACAGACAAAGGCTTGGTTTTTTGCTTATCCTGTCTGCATCCACTGTCAACATGCGCGCGCATGTCCACAAACCAGATAGAATGTGCAGGTTCCAAGGAGCTGGCCAGTGATAATGTTAACTAAAGATGACAATGTGGTAATGGACTAGTTGAAAATTGTCTATATCTACAATACCGAACATATACAATACCGAACTTAGCAAATGCAATACATTATTGAACGGAGGGAGTATGAATTTGATGGACAAAGGCTTGGTTTTTAGCATATCCTGTCTGCATCCACTGTCAACATGTGCGCTCCTGTCCATAAAACCGATAGAATACGCTGGTTCCAAAGAGGTGGCCAGTGATAATTTTAACTAAAGATGATAATGTACTACTGGACTAGTTGAAAATGACTCCCCAAAAGCTCCAAGTGGAAAGGCAAAAGCTCCCAGCGCATAATGAAATCAAACGTGTAGCGGCTTTTCCTTGACACAATAAGGTGTCGAGTCTATCACGCAAGGCCGTGGAGCATGCTATTATAGGTTTACTACTCAATGTCTTTGCTCTATTGGGGAAATGTATATCTCCGTCCTTTGGCTCAATGTTGAGCAGTTTGACTTTGGTTCGCATAAGTTTGCTGAATAAACGACCGAGTCATCCGCCGCATCGGCTTCTTAATTATTTTCTATATTTTGGAGTTCCCAATCACTACATGTCTACGTACATCCCACGCGATGGAAGCCCACGTGCACACAATAGGTAGCTTTGCCTTCGTACATCCCACGCGATGGAAGTCGATACGCAGCACACTGAGAGTTCATGCACGGACAATGGATTGCCATCATAATTGATCCAATGGCATTTATCCTTTTGGGCTGCAAACATAATGCACCCTAAGACAGGTTTGAATGTTGGGCTGCAAAGTCGACATTTATCCTTTTGGATCTCAATACACATTTCATGTTGGACGCCCAATTTTCTATGCGCTTTGTAGGTTATTCAAATGGTTTATTTAATGGACAGGTTGCTCAAACTGGACAATATGGACTTATAAAAATTTGAGGTGCACCACACAAGCCTTTATAACAAAACTGCAGTTTCTGTTGTGCTTCATTCAGTTTTTCAAGGTAACTTTGGATCTGTCAATTTCATATTTTCTGGATCTAATTTCCGAAGCATCAGACAACCTATTGTCTTTTTTGGCTGCAAACTCCACATTTACCTTTTTGGATCTCAAAACACACTTGCCTGGAAGGCCACCCAATTTTGTACAGGCTTTGTAGGTTATTCAAATGGTTCCTTTGATGGACAGGTTGCACAAAGTAGAAAATGTGGACGTGCACTTGCACCTTACTCGGTATTGAGTTCTGGCAACTGGACAAGATGAAGAGCTGCTTAAATATATTTTCTTCCCAGTTTTCTTGTATGGGTAACTTCAGGGATGCCAGCAGCCAGTGGCCTGTTTAAAAAATGTCTAATTATCTTTCCCATAGGAAAAATGTATTGTAAACATTCTAACTTCACGAATAAATGCACCTTATTTCAGTGCGCATTTCGTTGCATCCGTAGTGGTGAACGAAAAGGCACTATTGCATAGTTGACCAAGCCTGTGCCTATGGGACTTGCATGCATGTCTCCATGATCTCATATACTGTTGTATGTTTTTTCTATTTATGTTTAAAAGCAATCATTGGAAAGAATATGGATATAACAGACAAAGGCTTGGTTTTTTGCTTATCCTGCCTGCATCCACCGTCAACATGCACGCCCATGTCGACAAACCCGATAGCATACACGGGTTCGAAAGAGGTGGTCAGTGATAATTGTTCTCTAGAGATGATATTTTACTACTACCTCCGTCCTGGTTTATAAGTCCTCTTTGTATTTTGTGTCAAAGTTTGATCATAGATTTAACTAAGAAAATAGTAATGCATGTCATCAAACATTATATCGATTGATTCGTATTTGTACATAGCTTCTGATGATGTAAATTTTATTTCATATAAGGTATGACATAAATTTTATTAGTTAAAATTATGATCTGTAGTGCAGGTACATACATGACCAGAATGGTTATTATGGGGGTTCGGGAAGATCTGGGGTACTTATGGGGGTTCAGGAAGATCTATTTAAGGTAGACGTCTGTAGTGCAGGTGCATACATGACCAGAATGGTTATTATGGATAAAAGATCAGGATTCAAGTGGAATCTGATCAATGTCTATGGGGCTGCTCATGTGAGGAATAAGGATAAGTTCCTGGTGGAGCTAGTAAGCTCTGGGGTACAATAAATTGCCCAGTGTTTTTGGGGGCGACTTTAACTTAATTAGGAGAATTAACGAGAGAAACAAAATTAAAAAGCTTCCTAAATGGTCTTTTTATTTTAATTCTATTATTGAGCATTGGGGTTTAAAAGAATTGGATTTGTCGGGGAGGAGCTATACTTGGTCGAATAATCATGAGGATCCACTTTTTGCTAAGTTGGACAGAATTTTAGTTAGCTCTCTTTGGGAGCAGCATTTTCCTTTAGTTACTGTCAGAACCTTGGTGAGAGGGGTTTCTGACCGTGCATCGCTTCTATTACATACAGGGATTAAGTCTGTTGTTAATCGCAAACCTTTTAAATTTGAGCTATGTTGGTTGTCTAGAACAGAGCTCCCTGTTATTGTTAATAAAGTCTGGAGTTCCACTGTACGTAGAGGTAGTAGTCTTGACTGGTGGCAGGATTTCATGCAAAATTTAAGGAGAACCCTCAAAGGGTGGAACCTTAATGTAGAGGGTAGATATACGAGAGATAGAGATGAGATTGCCAATAAGCTTGACTTTTTGGATAAGAAAAGTGAGCTCTCTAGAGTTTCAGAAGCTGACTATGTTTTGAGAAATCAGTTGCAAAATGATTTGAATAAGATCCTTAGGGAAGAAGGGATTAAATGGTACCAGAGGTCTAAAGAAAAACACATTAAGGAGGGTGATGGTAACACGAGATACTTCATGATTAAAGCTAGCGGTAGAAAGCGTAGGAGCAAAATTTTCAGATTCATCCAGGATGAGGGGATTATCCAAGGGGATGAGTAGCTCCTTAAATATGCGACTGATTTTTATCAAAAGCTCTTTGGGGCTGTTGAATTACTTCCCATCTCCTTAAACTTTCCTCTAACTGATGTGCTTTCCGATGAGGACAAAAGTAAGACCTGTATTCCCACATTCAGTGCATGGACAACACATAAAACCATTCTCCTTGTTTGCCTCAGCCGCATTGAGAAACTCATGCACGCCCTTAATGCACTCGGAGGTGTGTCTGTCACCGTACATCCATTGTCGGTTCATCTGCGTGCATTATATATAATTAAGTGTCCAAATTAATAGAAGTTCATCATCACATTAAAACCAAAGTACATACATAGTTCTCATCTAACAACATATAGCTCTCCAGAGCATCTAATTAATTAAACCATACATTGAAACTATGTAAAACATTTCAATGCGAAAACAAATGCGATCATAATCGCAACCAAGGTAACAATTGATCCAACGGCAAAATGATACCAAGCCTCGGTATGAATGACATATTTTTTAATCTTTCTAATCTTCAAGCGCATTGCATCCATCTTGATCTTGTGATCATCGACGACATCCGCAACATGCAACTCCAATATCATCTTCTCCTCCTCAATATTTTTAATTTTTTCCTTCAACAAATTGTTTTATTCTTCAACTAAATTTAACTCTCGAAAATAGGGTCGGTTGGAATTTCCGATTCACATACATCCTACATAAATAAAATATATGTCACGTTGGTCGGCATAATTTTCATAAACAATAAATGAACCAATAGTTATAAATATAATATATATACCACATCCGAATCATAGACAGGACGAGGGCCGACAGGGGCGGATACCAAAACCATCGCACTATATAAGATGCAATAATAAAAGTAAGAAAATAATACAAGTATCTATGTAAACATACAAGTAAGAATATTTTTCCTTTCAGAAAGAAGATAAGAACAAGAGGCTCATCACGGTGGTGCCGGCGATGAGCTTGGCGCGGGTGATCGACGGCGGTGAAGACGGGGATGGGGCGTGACGGACCGCTAAACCTAGACAAATATTGAGGAAAATGGAGCTTGGAGGTCGAGCTTGGAGAGGAGAAAGCTTAAGTAGTGTGGCTCGGGCATTCCATCGAACACCTTGTGTGCATAGGAGATGAGCTAGAGCACCACCAAGCCCTCTCCCCCTCGGCCAGAAAAAACAGAGCAGTGTGCTCTGCTCTTACGCGAGGAGGTATATATAGTCACCTCATTGGTCCCGGTTGGTGGCATGAACCGGGACTAAAGGGGAGCCTTTGGTCCCGGTTCAAGCTACCAACCGGGACCAATGGTGGTGGGCCAGGAGCGAGGCCCATTGGTCCCGGTTCGTCCCACCAACCGGGACCAATGGCCCACGTGGCCCGGCCGGCCCCCTGGGCTCACGAACCGGGTCCAATGCCCCCATTGGTCCCGATTCTAGACTGAACCGGGACTAATGGGCTGACCCGGCCTGGACCGTTGCCCCCTTTTCTACTAGTGATTCCATGCTTAGTGTTGTTGGGGGCATAAGTAAAGTTTTATTTATATTATTGTAGAACTTAACATTGGTGTGGAAGACTTGTACCTCCATGGATTGCTAGCTATGGTTCCTCACTAACGAAAAAATCTTACTTCTTGCTACAAACTCTTGCATTGGAGGACCAACTAGTTGTTAGGGTAAAACCTAGCAATCATCACTCGTCAAGGTAGGATGGCGCCCGGCGAGTGCCACAACTCCAACTGTGTGGACTTAGACTCCAAGCGATCCTAGAGCGCACCCGTCACCCCTAAGTTGGTGGTCATGGCCCTTGTGTCTGAGGGATCTCCTCGCTCAGCTATGTGGCACTCGATGCCTTCCTTGGCACTATGCTCGGCAGACGCTCTGCGTGATGAGGTCGTGGCCACGCCCTCAATCATGAAGGGCAAACCATCGAAGGTCTCACCTTCTTCTCCATATGTAGTACGAGCTCTAGGACCAAAGGTGCGATGGGTGATCTCACAACTATTCAAAAGGTGCATCACTAAGCGCGGCTATGGACTTGGAAAACACATGTAATCCGCGACCTAAATTTTTTGTCTTGAACGCATATTCTAATGAACACTCTGTTTTGAAACATGAATAGTAGGGAAAGCCCTACTATGATTTTCCACTAAATAAAGAAAGGAAAATTTTGTTAAAGAATTACATCATTTACGAGGAGGGTTTCAATCTCCATAGAAGAGGAAAATAGAAATTAAAAAAATACAAGGTGGTGGATATACAGGAAAGTAGTGGATCTTCGCTTCGTTAGAAGGTTTAACTCTATGGGCAACCAGACACATGTCCTTGGTAAAAAGAGAGAGAACCAATAAGCCATTGGGGGGCTGCTTGTACTTATGATGTTTCCAAATATTCCTAAGCACTAAGGAAGTGATCTGCATAAAGCAAGGCCCACCAAAAAGGCTATGAGAAACATAGATTGTCCCTAAATATGTATGATCTTCGATTGTAAGGAAAAATAAGTTTTATACGAACTGGTGCTGGTAAAAAATAAAAAAACAATGAATAATAAAGCTTGCTATCACAAGGGTCAATATAAAATGACCTTTCTTTGTATTATGAGCTTGCACATTCAAATAAAAAATGCATGCCAACCTCTGTTTCCCTCTACGAAGGTGTCGTATGTTTCCATCCTCTCTGTTGGGTCACATGGTGCTTCTGCACATGATTTTGGTTCCTCTTGATGGGGATGTGGTAGATGGTAGACAAAATGACTGCCACAAGGTCTATTGCAGACTGAGCTTGTTTTCTATAGGCAATTGTTTGGGTGCGAGTTGGGAGAGTTACCCTTCTCTTACCTAGGTATTCCAATCCACCATCGTAGGCTGACAAACAGAGAGTGGAAGTGCATCGAGGACCGATTTGAGAAGAAACTGAGTTGCTGGAAGGGTAAGCTCATGTCATACGGAGGCCGATTAATCCTGATAAATTCGGTGCTCACCAGTATGCCTATGTTTCTCCTATTGTTCTTTGAGGTCCCAGTTGGTGTTAGGAAGAGACTGGACTTCTATCGATCGCGTTTCTTTTGGCAGGGTGATGAGCTTAAAAGAAAATATCGGCTTGCTAAATGGGATATCATCTGTAGACCGAAAGACCAAGGGGGTCTCGGTATTGAGAATCTAGAAGTTAAGAACAGATGCCTTCTTAGCAAGTGGCTGTGGAAGCTCTCAACGGAGAATGATGCCATGTGGGCTCAAATCCTTCGCAACAAGTATCTCCAGACAAAAAACTTTGTCCCAGGTTACAGTCAGGCCGAATGATTCACCTTTCTGGAAAGGACTGATGAAAGTTAAACAATCTTTGTTTAATAGGATAAAGTTTGTTATTGGAAACGGCACTAGTACACGTTTCTGGGAGGATACTTGGCTCGGTGACAAACCCTTGGCCATCCAATATCCGTCTTTGTACCATATTGTTCAACGACGTGAGGTGTTCGTCGCATCGGTATTTCAATCTATCCCCCTTAATATTCAGTTCCGACGGACGCTAGTGGGCAATCGTTGGGAAGAATGGCTCCGTCTAGTTAGGAGACTGATGGAGGTCCAGCTTTCTCAACAACCCGATGAATTACGCTGGAAACTGACTAAGTCTGGAGTATTCACAGTTAAATCAATGTATATTGATGTTATCAATTCGAACTCCATTCCTAGTTCCAAGCATGTTTGGGATGTCAAAGTTCCTTTGAAAATAAAAGTGTTTATGTGGTTTGTCCATAAACAAGTTATTTTAACTAAGGACAACTTGATAAAGCGTAATTGGACAGGACCTACTAGGTGTAGTTTCTGTGATCGGGATGAGACAATCAAACACCTCTTTTTTGATTGCCCGTTGGCCAAAGTACTTTGGCAGACGGTCCACATTGCTTTTAATATCAATCCACCGAATTCTGTTAACGCATTATTTGGGACATGGCTTAATGGGATTGAGCCTGACTTAGCGAGACACATTCGGGTTGGTGTTTGCGCTTTGATGTGGACTATCTGAACTTGCAGAAATGATTTGGTTTTTAACAGAATATCATGTATCCACTTTTTGCAGGTTATATTCCGAACTACGGCACTGATCCGTTCGTGGTCGCTACTCACCCCGATGGAGGCCAGGGAGCATTTGGTTACTGGATCTTTCCGCTGGGAGATGGTAGCTCGGGATATCTTCAACCGGTTTGGATGGTGGTCATGTAATAGGATAGGCATTTAGTTTACCTACCTAGTTTTAGCCAGCCGGTTATGGCATCTTTTCATGGCTAGTTGGTGTTTCTAGCCCGTTTTGGCTATGTGTGAGCTTTCTTTACTTTTTCATTACTTTTGGAGACCTTGGAACCATATTCGCACTGCTTTATTTGGTTAATAAGATGGCCGTTATGCATCACTCTGATGCAGAGGCCGGGGAGTCCCCCTTTTCAAAAAAAATATAATATTTTTGCAATAAATTATTCATTTGTGCATACAAGGCTAAGCTTAGAGGCTTCACTGTACCTTTGTTTCTAAATTAAAAACAGAATTTTTAGCTTTGTGTTAAAACATACAATGAGACCAGTAGGACACTTCTTTTTGCAAAAGTGATCAAACCTATTATAAAGTTCTCCGGAGGTACAAATCATCTCAAACATAATAAAAGTTACATCGACTTTTGAGACCACTAAATAACCACTACCACTGACAAAACGAGCCGCCGATGCGCCCATGTCGCCGCTCCCATACCGGAACCGGCTTGACCTTGTCGATGAAATCCGGAAAGTCTTGCTTATGTACCCCTAAGGACCAGTGTCTTGGAGACACAGTTGTTATCGTTGATCCTAGCATAGATCTGAAACACCTGATACCAAATCTTGCCGCCTGCTGAGAAACCCTAACCTCACCGCCCAAGGAGACGGCAGGAATCTATGGCGGACCTCCTCGACTATGTTCAGATGGACAAAATCAAGGTGGATCGAAGTCTGAAAGACAAATTTGAAGAAGAAGCACTGCCATCCGTCTGAATTCCGCGCCTGCGAGGACTAAAAAAGACCTAACCTAAACTACTAAATGGAGCAAAGGAACCGGGATTCCCCTCCCCACCATCGGCCGCAACAGCGGTATGCAAAGGGGAGATGGATCCGCAGACTCGCCGGTCAAGCCTGGAGGGAAGAGTTTGACCTGGTCGTCTAGGATTAGGGAAGAAAACAGGAGGATGCTTTTTTTCTCACTTGTACTTATAGTTAGGAGCGGCCAACATGATTTTAGTAGATAGGTAATCTCCATACCCTTGCAAAAAATAATGATAATCTCCATGGATGTTTAGAAAGAAAAATGCACTCGAATTTTAGTGGTGTTTGGTGTGTGAAGTTCTATGATTCACTCGTTTCTACACACTTGCCACCCTATCCTATCTGTTCTATTATTTCTTTAATGAGAAATCCTGAAAGCTACTTCTCTCGATTATTCAACCCGTTCTCTCTCTTCAACTACTCTAACTCTAGTTTTCACGAATGGACCCTGGTTCTATAATAATTTCTCATTTCCCTCTCTATTGTTGACTAACTACTTTATTGTGAACCTGGATGTTGCATATATAAACAACACTTGAAGGTAGGTGTGCACCCCGTCCGGTTCAATACTATATACATGATGAGGTGATCAAGTTGTCATACATCACCACACCAAGATGAGAAACATGTTCTTATTTTTCCCTTTGCTGCTTCATCCATTCCATTTCGTAGTCGTTATCCTGATGTTTGGCATGGAGGTTTCAGGATGCCCAAAGGTGCCGGGAGTCTACTTTCCTCAGACCAACCCAAGTCGTGCAGTGATTCCTCACCAATTCGTGCAAGGCTAGTACATGCACGATTAGTTGCCACGCTCCTCACTCTAGCCAATTAGTGTATATGTGACCTCAACTTAAACCTCGGAACCAAAAAGCCAAACTTAACGCCTCGGTCAGCACTCTACATCTTCGGCTGATGACAGTTCTTGGTGTGACCAGTGTCCATCAAGTACCAGGAAGAGGAACTTGCCTACGTGTGAAGAAATACTGGTAGAGGAAAATCCAGTCTTTTTATGAGTGGAAGAGACAAAAAGAGTTCGGATGTTAGGTGCCTTTGTGATGAAGAAATTCTGGATCAGATCCTGCTGCGAGGAGAACGAACCGCGGCCGAAGTAGTTGCAGGGAAAAGGCACAAGGGGGCACTTGGGCAGCAAAAGCTTTGCTTTGTACCACGTGCTGCTGCATGAGCGTGATGTTTGTTAGGAAATGGAATGTACATAGTCTTCTATTGGAATTTGGGAAAACAACTTGTTTTTTTCATATGAACAACAAATGATTGCCGAGTATCGAAGTGAAGTGTCATGCAGATGCAAAAAGACTAAGGATTTGATTCGGCTGGAACTTTGATATCAACCTAGAATTCTCGTACATACATTGACGTTTTAGGTATGGATTGGCTAAGTGTACAACCTTAGAAACATGACAGCTCAGGTCCTTTTGAGACTACATCCAGCGTATTTTTTTTCTTTTATATCTCAGTTTCAACAAAATCGAACATGACCAATCCAACGTGCCTCTGTGTAGTCAACAAGTATTGCAATCTAGTCTCCAACCATCAACCCGTGGACATGGGCATGTTGCTAACGTGTCATGCCCAAAGCAGACGACACCACGTACAAGCTGTATATAGTGAGCATCTTTCTACTTGTTGTTTTTTTGTGTTCATCGTGAAAATCTCACTGCAAGAACAGCACTTGTCGGTGGAAATGTTGTAACATTTCTAATTTGGAGGAATTATCATGTACTCATGAATTCTCACCTAAAGGGATATTGTACTATTTGGTGGAGATGTTTGAATAGTCCCATTATTTTGGTTGCACAAACCATCCTTAATAAAAATTTGAGGCCTACGGCACAAGTTCTTATTACAAAACTGCAGTTTGTGCTGTACTGTGCTTCATTCACGTTTTCAAGGTAACATTGGATCAGTCAAATCCATATTTTCTGGATCTAGTTTCAAAAGCACTGGACAGCCCGTTATAGAATATTGGGTTGCAGACTCCACATTTATCCTTTTTTTATCGCAATATGCACTTGCCTTGCACAATTTGATGCCCAATTTTGTATGTGCATTGTAGGTTATCCAAACTGTTCCTTTAATGAACAGGTTGCTCAAACTGGAAAAGTATGGACTTGTCTTGCACCTTACTCCATATTGAGTTCTTGCAACTGGACAAGATGAAGAGGTGCTTGATTATATTTTCCTCCAAGTACACCTGCACAAGTAACTCAATATCGTACAAAATTACCCGGTACGCACAATATTCCATGCAATCAATGGCTGATCTGATCCTATATTACTCCCCTCTGGCAGTAGTGAAATGTACTGTAAAATCTCTCAAAAACAATCATTGACTAGATATGCGTCTAACAGACAAAGGCTTGGTTTTTTGCTTATCCTGTCTGCATCCACTGTCAACATGCGCGCGCATGTCCACAAACCAGATAGAATGTGCAGGTTCCAAGGAGCTGGCCAGTGATAATGTTAACTAAAGATGACAATGTGGTAATGGACTAGTTGAAAATTGTCTATATCTACAATACCGAACATATACAATACCGAACTTAGCAAATGCAATACATTATTGAACGGAGGGAGTATGAATTTGATGGACAAAGGCTTGGTTTTTAGCATATCCTGTCTGCATCCACTGTCAACATGTGCGCTCCTGTCCATAAAACCGATAGAATACGCTGGTTCCAAAGAGGTGGCCAGTGATAATTTTAACTAAAGATGATAATGTACTACTGGACTAGTTGAAAATGACTCCCCAAAAGCTCCAAGTGGAAAGGCAAAAGCTCCCAGCGCATAATGAAATCAAACGTGTAGCGGCTTTTCCTTGACACAATAAGGTGTCGAGTCTATCACGCAAGGCCGTGGAGCATGCTATTATAGGTTTACTACTCAATGTCTTTGCTCTATTGGGGAAATGTATATCTCCGTCCTTTGGCTCAATGTTGAGCAGTTTGACTTTGGTTCGCATAAGTTTGCTGAATAAACGACCGAGTCATCCGCCGCATCGGCTTCTTAATTATTTTCTATATTTTGGAGTTCCCAATCACTACATGTCTACGTACATCCCACGCGATGGAAGCCCACGTGCACACAATAGGTAGCTTTGCCTTCGTACATCCCACGCGATGGAAGTCGATACGCAGCACACTGAGAGTTCATGCACGGACAATGGATTGCCATCATAATTGATCCAATGGCATTTATCCTTTTGGGCTGCAAACATAATGCACCCTAAGACAGGTTTGAATGTTGGGCTGCAAAGTCGACATTTATCCTTTTGGATCTCAATACACATTTCATGTTGGACGCCCAATTTTCTATGCGCTTTGTAGGTTATTCAAATGGTTTATTTAATGGACAGGTTGCTCAAACTGGACAATATGGACTTATAAAAATTTGAGGTGCACCACACAAGCCTTTATAACAAAACTGCAGTTTCTGTTGTGCTTCATTCAGTTTTTCAAGGTAACTTTGGATCTGTCAATTTCATATTTTCTGGATCTAATTTCCGAAGCATCAGACAACCTATTGTCTTTTTTGGCTGCAAACTCCACATTTACCTTTTTGGATCTCAAAACACACTTGCCTGGAAGGCCACCCAATTTTGTACAGGCTTTGTAGGTTATTCAAATGGTTCCTTTGATGGACAGGTTGCACAAAGTAGAAAATGTGGACGTGCACTTGCACCTTACTCGGTATTGAGTTCTGGCAACTGGACAAGATGAAGAGCTGCTTAAATATATTTTCTTCCCAGTTTTCTTGTATGGGTAACTTCAGGGATGCCAGCAGCCAGTGGCCTGTTTAAAAAATGTCTAATTATCTTTCCCATAGGAAAAATGTATTGTAAACATTCTAACTTCACGAATAAATGCACCTTATTTCAGTGCGCATTTCGTTGCATCCGTAGTGGTGAACGAAAAGGCACTATTGCATAGTTGACCAAGCCTGTGCCTATGGGACTTGCATGCATGTCTCCATGATCTCATATACTGTTGTATGTTTTTTCTATTTATGTTTAAAAGCAATCATTGGAAAGAATATGGATATAACAGACAAAGGCTTGGTTTTTTGCTTATCCTGCCTGCATCCACCGTCAACATGCACGCCCATGTCGACAAACCCGATAGCATACACGGGTTCGAAAGAGGTGGTCAGTGATAATTGTTCTCTAGAGATGATATTTTACTACTACCTCCGTCCTGGTTTATAAGTCCTCTTTGTATTTTGTGTCAAAGTTTGATCATAGATTTAACTAAGAAAATAGTAATGCATGTCATCAAACATTATATCGATTGATTCGTATTTGTACATAGCTTCTGATGATGTAAATTTTATTTCATATAAGGTATGACATAAATTTTATTAGTTAAAATTATGATCTGTAGTGCAGGTACATACATGACCAGAATGGTTATTATGGGGGTTCGGGAAGATCTGGGGTACTTATGGGGGTTCAGGAAGATCTATTTAAGGTAGACGTCTGTAGTGCAGGTGCATACATGACCAGAATGGTTATTATGGATAAAAGATCAGGATTCAAGTGGAATCTGATCAATGTCTATGGGGCTGCTCATGTGAGGAATAAGGATAAGTTCCTGGTGGAGCTAGTAAGCTCTGGGGTACAATAAATTGCCCAGTGTTTTTGGGGGCGACTTTAACTTAATTAGGAGAATTAACGAGAGAAACAAAATTAAAAAGCTTCCTAAATGGTCTTTTTATTTTAATTCTATTATTGAGCATTGGGGTTTAAAAGAATTGGATTTGTCGGGGAGGAGCTATACTTGGTCGAATAATCATGAGGATCCACTTTTTGCTAAGTTGGACAGAATTTTAGTTAGCTCTCTTTGGGAGCAGCATTTTCCTTTAGTTACTGTCAGAACCTTGGTGAGAGGGGTTTCTGACCGTGCATCGCTTCTATTACATACAGGGATTAAGTCTGTTGTTAATCGCAAACCTTTTAAATTTGAGCTATGTTGGTTGTCTAGAACAGAGCTCCCTGTTATTGTTAATAAAGTCTGGAGTTCCACTGTACGTAGAGGTAGTAGTCTTGACTGGTGGCAGGATTTCATGCAAAATTTAAGGAGAACCCTCAAAGGGTGGAACCTTAATGTAGAGGGTAGATATACGAGAGATAGAGATGAGATTGCCAATAAGCTTGACTTTTTGGATAAGAAAAGTGAGCTCTCTAGAGTTTCAGAAGCTGACTATGTTTTGAGAAATCAGTTGCAAAATGATTTGAATAAGATCCTTAGGGAAGAAGGGATTAAATGGTACCAGAGGTCTAAAGAAAAACACATTAAGGAGGGTGATGGTAACACGAGATACTTCATGATTAAAGCTAGCGGTAGAAAGCGTAGGAGCAAAATTTTCAGATTCATCCAGGATGAGGGGATTATCCAAGGGGATGAGTAGCTCCTTAAATATGCGACTGATTTTTATCAAAAGCTCTTTGGGGCTGTTGAATTACTTCCCATCTCCTTAAACTTTCCTCTAACTGATGTGCTTTCCGATGAGGACAAAAGTAAGACCTGTATTCCCACATTCAGTGCATGGACAACACATAAAACCATTCTCCTTGTTTGCCTCAGCCGCATTGAGAAACTCATGCACGCCCTTAATGCACTCGGAGGTGTGTCTGTCACCGTACATCCATTGTCGGTTCATCTGCGTGCATTATATATAATTAAGTGTCCAAATTAATAGAAGTTCATCATCACATTAAAACCAAAGTACATACATAGTTCTCATCTAACAACATATAGCTCTCCAGAGCATCTAATTAATTAAACCATACATTGAAACTATGTAAAACATTTCAATGCGAAAACAAATGCGATCATAATCGCAACCAAGGTAACAATTGATCCAACGGCAAAATGATACCAAGCCTCGGTATGAATGACATATTTTTTAATCTTTCTAATCTTCAAGCGCATTGCATCCATCTTGATCTTGTGATCATCGACGACATCCGCAACATGCAACTCCAATATCATCTTCTCCTCCTCAATATTTTTAATTTTTTCCTTCAACAAATTGTTTTATTCTTCAACTAAATTTAACTCTCGAAAATAGGGTCGGTTGGAATTTCCGATTCACATACATCCTACATAAATAAAATATATGTCACGTTGGTCGGCATAATTTTCATAAACAATAAATGAACCAATAGTTATAAATATAATATATATACCACATCCGAATCATAGACAGGACGAGGGCCGACAGGGGCGGATACCAAAACCATCGCACTATATAAGATGCAATAATAAAAGTAAGAAAATAATACAAGTATCTATGTAAACATACAAGTAAGAATATTTTTCCTTTCAGAAAGAAGATAAGAACAAGAGGCTCATCACGGTGGTGCCGGCGATGAGCTTGGCGCGGGTGATCGACGGCGGTGAAGACGGGGATGGGGCGTGACGGACCGCTAAACCTAGACAAATATTGAGGAAAATGGAGCTTGGAGGTCGAGCTTGGAGAGGAGAAAGCTTAAGTAGTGTGGCTCGGGCATTCCATCGAACACCTTGTGTGCATAGGAGATGAGCTAGACCACCACCAAGCCCTCTCCCCCTCGGCCAGAAAAAACAGAGCAGTGTGCTCTGCTCTTACGCGAGGAGGTATATATAGTCACCTCATTGGTCCCGGTTGGTGGCATGAACCGGGACTAAAGGGGAGCCTTTGGTCCCGGTTCAAGCTACCAACCGGGACCAATGGTGGTGGGCCAGGAGCGAGGCCCATTGGTCCCGGTTCGTCCCATCAACCGGGACCAATGGCCTACATGATGATCCTATGCATACAGTGAGATATGTATTCACTTTATGGACCTACATGATGATCCTATGCATACAGTGAGATATGTATTCACTTTATGGGCAACCAGATACATGTCCTTCATAAAAAGAGGGCTGCTTGTGCTTACCTTGTTTCCAATTATTCCACAGAACTAAGGAAGTAGTCTGCATGAAGCAAGGCCCACCGAAAAAAACTATTGGAAACATAGAACATTTAGTATAGATCATCATTGGAGGTCCATGAAATCCCCACACGGTCCGAACAGTGCCAGACAAATTCTACAATTGAAGAACAAATGTTATCTGGTTTCCCAGCAAAGAACAGATCATGATGAACACTTAGGGATAGCCGATGATTTCGGGGTTAAATTATACTCTGATGTGGGTTTGAGGGTGGTTGATTTGTCCGTGATCTGTTTGAGAGAGATAGGATAGGCCGCCTTGCGGAGGCGTATGCAAAGAAAGAGGAAGAGGAGCGGGCGGCCGCTATGATTCGTCACTTTTTAATGATCAAATGGCTAACAATACTATTACCTCTTGGGGTAAGATTGGGGGGGGGGGGGGGGGGGGGGGGGGGGGGTAATTAAGATAATGGTAATAATTAGTACTAAATGTGTACGAATTCACGTTGATATCAAGTACTTGCACGTTGATATAATATTAGGGGCAGCGGAGTAGAGTATTAATTAGTAAGAGTTAAAAAATAGATAAGCTTGTAATTGCATGTTCATATTAGGCAGAATTTTTTAGGAAATATATGATATTACTTATAACATTACTGACATCGTAAATATTCGGTATGCTATTAATTGCATGATAAACATGGTGAGCCATTGCCACTGAAGAAATTTAGGTCGTTGGGTCCACGTGATTTGAAGGCCGAGATTACTTGGATATGCCCCTTTCGATCTTTTTATCTTAGTATACTAGTAAATGCGTACGTGCATCACGTTCATAATTTGGAGAATATTTTTTATAGATATTTGGTAGAATATTAATCGCATGTTGATATTAGGTAATATATTAATTGCATTATAATTATGAGATTTTTTCCTGATATTGATATTTTGTATAATATTTTTTTTGCGGGAGTATAATATTTATTACTTCCTCCGTTCCTCAATATAAGTCCTTTAGAGATTTCAATAAGCACTACATATAGATGTATATAGATATATTTTAGAGTCTATATGCACTCATTTTGCTCCGTATGTAGTACACATTTGGGAAGGGTGGTGGTAGGGGGAGGTCAGAAAAAAACCAGACGAAAAAAACCAGCGAAGGTGGGGGTGGGAGGAAGGACGAAAAGAAACCAGGGGAGGTGGGATGAAAATTAACCGCAGAGACTACCAACTGAGACATTAGGAGTAGAGATTCATTGGATCCACATGATTTGATGAACGAGATTATTCGGATCACCCTCTTTGAGTCTTTTTTATCTTGGTATACTAGTAAACGCTCACGTGGAATGCACGTTCATATTTGGAGAGTATTTTCTAGTGATATTTGGTATAATATTAATTGCATGTTGATATTACGCAATATATTAATTGCACGGTAATATTATGGGATTTTCTTTGATATTAATATTTTTTATAATATTTATTGTGTGCTAAACATTTTGAGCGCTCGCCATTGAATCAATCTTTGTCATTGGATTGACTTGTTCGCTGAGATTAGTTCGGTCCGCCCTTTCAGTTTTTTTATATATTGGTGTAGATATAGATAGATAGATGTAGGAACTATTATATACTTTTTAACTACAAATTTTACAAATTAGAGGAAAGATATCATCTTTGCGAGTAAACTAGGAAAGATATTATAGTGTCCCGAAGGAAAATGCAGGAAGAATAAAAAATCTACGAAAACACTAACGCCCACACGTGTGGGCATTTACATCTCACCCACACGCGTGAATCCGCGTCCGTTTGTGGGTGCACGAATCTTGGTATGTTTGTGGTGCCACGTATGACTGGGCTAGTGTGTGGGCATTCATCCAGTCGCCCACATATCCGTTTTACCACACGAAGGGCCCGGTGTGTGGGCGTTTAGCAGTTCGCCCACACGCCAGTTTTCACTCACGCACAAGGGTTGGTGTGTGGACATTTGCCATCTCGCCCACACGTCCGTCTTCTCTCCCACACCCAAGCTGCCAGTTGCCATGCGTTTTGCAGTGTATATGGCAACTGCCCTAGTGTGCTTGTAAGCAGATGACAACTCTCTTTTTTTTACCTGAACATGTCAGTTGCCATGTGTTTTTGCAGGGTACACGGCAACTGCCCTAGTGTGCTTGTAAGCAGACGGCAACTCTTTCTTTTACTCGAACATGTTGTTTTGCCATGTCTCTTTGTAGCGCTACACGGCAACTGCCTAGTGTTAGTAGGTGGCAACTCCTAAGGTTTTCAAATCATGACAACTGTAGTAAACCAGACCATACATGGCAACTGCTTAGTGTTAGTAGGTGGCAACCTCTAAAGTTTTCAAATCATGGCAACTATAGTAAACCAGACCATACATGGCAACAGCTGCAGTTGTCCAAAATGGCATCCGGCAGTTGACCTGAGATGGCAACTGCAGTTGAGCAACCATGGCAACTGTAGTTGTCTGACATGGCAATTGTAGTTCAGCGACATGGCAACTGCAGTTAAACGGACATTGAAGAGGGTCCGGACCATGGCAATTGCAGGGACGCGTGGTGACTGTCACGCGGGGCGTGCGAGGCCGTGAGGTAGGTGGCTGAGAGGTCGTGTGGGCATTATGCATTTTGCCCACACGTAGGCGTGTGAGAGGGACCGCAAGGAAAAAAAAAGACGTGTGGACGCTAGTTGTTTTGCCCACACGAAGGCGTGTGGGCTGGTCCTCTTAGACACCACACAAGACGTGTGGGCAGACCCCTTAACGCTCACACATGTGGCAGTTATCGTCATCCAAAATCTAATTAATGTTATACTAATATATATTTTTGACAGCATTTAATGTTATACTAATCAATCTTAGAGTGTTTAGCTTTGTATTTTCGTGAGGATAAAAAAAATCTTACTGCTTGTCTATATTTTTTGCAGTGTCGAAGTTACCCTCAGATGATCGACGGCTAGGATTAAATTACGTAGGAGGGTGCATCTCAAAATTTCCGAAATCACAAGCCCTGCCCACATGGCCACACCTTTGCCTATTCTGGCACCTCTCTCCTTTCCCCTACGCGCTTGGGAGTGGACGCGGCAGCAGCCCAAAAGAGTTTCTCAAAAAAAAAAAAAAGTAGTAGAACAAGAAGCAGCAGCAGCCCAAGAATAGCGACATGAGCCGGCCTCCACCTCACCTTCCGCTGCCCCCAATTCTCCACCGTCTTCTCACCTCCAAAGAAAGGTCCGGTCGCCATCAATCCACGGGCGTGCTTAATATAATCCGATCAAACAGGAGTGCTACTAACTAAAAGAGAAATCAGAAACGGCGATCGGGCCAAGAAACCATCTGCAGCCCCACTCCTTTCACGTGTCGTCATCTTTGTTTGACCGCTACTAATCCGGGGAGACGCTAGCGGAGACGAGGGGACGATCAGCGGCGGCTGCCCCTATGCCTCCCCTCCCCCCCCCCCCCCCCCCCGCTATATAACTGGGGCCTCCCTCCTCCAGATTTCAGAATCCCACCCAACATCCTCCCCCACCCTCCAGCAAGTTCCTTCTCTATCTTCCTCACATCCTCCCCCACCCTCCCTGCTCGAGATGGACCCCGCCGTGGAGCGCCTCAAGACCGGCTTCGAGAAGTTCAAGACCGAGGTCTACGAGTAAGTTCCCATCTTTCCTCAAACAGGACGAAATCCTCCTCGTCGATCATGATCTGGTTCGATTTTCTTGAGATTATCCAGTTCTGCTTTCTTAACCTGGTTATTCTCTCGCCATGGCAGCCAGAAGCCGGATCTCTTCGAGCCCCTCAAGGCCCACCAGTCACCCAAGGTATGCACACATACACACACTCTGATTCTCTCTTGCTGGCAACGAACTCTTGGTTGCTTGTTCCGCCGTTCGGCGTCCGATCGTGGACAAAGTCCGCCGCGGGTTTGGGATCGGGTGCCCATAGCATTCCCTGTCACGGTCAAAGTATATTAAATTAAGAAATGGAAACGGCTGTTTTGTCCTAATTGAACGCGCCATTGCCGGCCACTTGATACTAGGATACGTACTGTGAAACCAACTAGCAAGAGGGAGAATCCTATGATGCAATACAATCTTGGAATCAACTTCCTACTTAACGCCCACCGGTCATGAACCTCCAAGAAATTGGATCATGCATGCTGACATGCTGTGCTAGCTAACGACACCCACGGGTATTGTCATGATATATGATTTGGCTTATTGAGATGTCACCGTCCTTATCTCTTTGTGTGTTTGTGTCTTGTGGACAATGGATATAAGGAATATGGTTCTTTTCTTTCCTCCCTCCTTTTCCTGTTATAAAGGAGGAATAGCTGCTAGCTAGGATAACTTATTCCTTAAGAATCTTGCAAGTAGTACAATTTCTCCCCCTCTCTGAGATTCTCAACTGGCATGCTTGCTAATGCCATGGTGGGTTGTTGACGTTCCCCTTGATAAAAATTGGACCAGCAACCGCCGTGTTGAATTTCCGGTCCCTCGTCTCTTATTTTCTTCCTAGAAAATAGCCGCCGCTCTGCGCTATCACATATGAACATAATTTTTTTTATGATGTTCACTTTGGAACCTTCATCATCTTGGCACCGGCCGGCCGCGTCAGACCGCACAGACAAGAACCGTGAACAGGGCAAAAAGCCATCCATGGCTGTGGCCCTGCTGCTCTGCGTACATAATTAACCAGGCCCTACCCTTCCAAGGAAGTGCTATCAATCTGAGGAGAACTTGTAGACAGTGGTGGTCCTGTCTTCCATTCTTGATAACTCACAGAAAGGCATGGCTGACAGATGATCAATCGTCCGTCGGGTCTGCTGTCATGGGTCATAATCAAGTCTTTATTCGGTAGTTTGGTGCTGTGGTCGAGCGACGGAAGAACCTTGCCGCTACATGCTTTGCCTGCCTTTCTGTTTCCCGTGCGTCTGTCTATCCTCTACTCTTCAGGTCCATGTTGCAAAAGCAAAATTTATTTCTGGTTTTCTCCCGCCGGACCGAATAAAAAGCCGTCAGGCACAGTATTGTCAAAAGTGGCAGTGCTGTTTCATAAACGTGCACTCCACCTACACGCCATTTCGGCATCAGCATATGTGCTTGTTTGCTTCTCCCTGCTGGCTAATGCGGCTAAGCCATAATAGAATAGCGTATCTGCTTATCAGCAGAAACTGTGAAATGTTCTCATATTTTGGTGTCTTTTCTAGAAAAAAGTAACTGAAATATTGAGTAAAATAAAATAAACTATGAAATGTTGTCAACTAAAAGGATTCGGTTGTGCAGTACATGGTGTTCGCGTGCGCTGACTCACGCGTGTGCCCGTCCGTGACCCTGGGTCTGGAGCCTGGCGAGGCCTTCACGGTCCGCAACATCGCTGCCATGGTCCCGTGCTACTGCAAGAACAAGCACACTGGTGTCGGGTCGGCCATCGAGTACGCCGTCTGCGCCCTCAAGGTTGAGGTCATCGTGGTGATCGGCCACAGCCGCTGTGGCGGGATCAAGGCCCTGCTCAACCTCAAGGATGGCGCCGACGACACCTTGTAAGTTCGTAAGAGTGAAACACAGGCTCAAATCTGAATGAACCTTTATTTGGTTATCTCTTTCTGACTGGAGCTGCTCGGTTGGTGTCTATCAGCCACTTCGTCGAGGACTGGGTGAGGATCGGGTTCCCAGCCAGGAAGAAGGTCAAGGATGAGTGCTCAGAAATGTCTCCCGAGGAGCAGTGCGGCGTCTTGGAAAAGGTTCGCTCTTTCGCACCATTTGCCATCTACCATTTCTCGTTGCTTCCACAATTGTAGATGTGAATGAGTTGATTAACTTGTTGACAAAGAGATGATATGTTTCTGAAACGTTCGTTCTCGTTTCTGCAGGAGGCCGTCAACGTGTCCCTCCAGAATCTGAGCACCTACCCGTTCGTCAAGGAGGCTGTGGCCAACGGAACCCTCAAGCTGGTCGGCGGCCACTACGACTTTGTCTCCGGCAAGTTCGACACATGGGCGCTGTAAATAATCTCGCAACCCATCGCTCATCTCCTACATATATCATATCAAATATACCGTGGGACCGATCCATCGATGTGAACGCCATGGAGCATGCACCTGCTCGTTATTTTCCAGCAGTAGTGAACGCTGGATGGCCAGATGTCAATTTTGTAATAAGGGATCAAATCTGTCGACGCGGAACTATTGTAAAAATTATTACTATGTGATGCATAATTTGATCTCCATGTGATCAAAAGACATCAGATGCAATTTCATTAATATCTTCATCAAGTGTTTACCTTCTTATTACCTTCTGCTCTTATGTTTTAGTTTTCCCTATGTTGTGTCGCACTAGCTTAGCTGTTTCTTCCCGCAAAAAAAAAAACTTAGCTGTTTCAGACTTATCTTCGACGAATGATCGTTTTGGACCGCATGGACCTTCCCATCTGTGCATGCACAGGCCTATATAGTATAAACGGTACATTGATATGGTAGTACGGACTACCTATCAGTCCTTCACTCTTAAGCTTTTGTCTTCCCTATGGTGTGTGGCACTGGCTACTGTTTGAAACTGTCATTCTTAGATGTACACAAGAGTTGCTCGAAAATCATAATCAAAATTGCTAACACTGCTGTAAACCGACTGGAAGCTTTGTGGTCTTGCTTGACTAATGACATCGATCGACATTGAAAAATGATGGGCGGTGTTTTGCATTATGTGTTGGAACTATTCTGTTTTTTTTTTTCAAAAGGGATGGCGTGTCTTGGCAAATTTCATTGGTGCCTCACAGCTGGTGGTAGTTCTATGGGATTTAGGTAGTCATGTGACATACCAGGGCTCGCAGAAAATGATTTACCTAGGTTCCCCCCTAGTCGCTGGTAATAGCCCTACTCCCGCCTTGATTGATCTGTTGAGAATAAACCTAGCCATGAATACCTAGACCCGAAAGCTCAGTGTGCAGGCTAGGTTCGGGCCTTGTTTTTCACCAAGAGCTCAGCTCGAAGGCACGAAAAAGTTTGAAATTGGCGATATTTACTATTCTATCTGTCCCAAAATGTAAGGTGCATTTTTTTCTTTAGAAAGTCAAACATTTCTATGTTTGACCAAGATTATAAAATAATTTTTTTATGGGAAAACTTTTGATCTATTCATTTTTAATCATGGCAGTATAACAAACACCAAAAATATTAACATTACATCCAGATTCATAGACCACCTAACGACGATTACAAGCACTGAGCGAGCCGAAGGTGCGCCGCCGTCATCGCCGTCCATCGTCGGAGTCGGGCACAACTTGTGCTAGACAGTTGGGAAGTCGTCGTGCTAAGTCCCCATAAAACCAGCGCACCAGAACAGCCTCCGCCGATGAAGAGTAACGTAGATTTGAAGAATCCAACCTGAAGACACACAAACGTAGACGAAGTTAGCTCGTTATCCCACAAACAACCATCTGGGCAAGGATGGACGCCACTTGCTTTTGTTATATCCTTTGGAAGGCAATTTGTATTCTTACCTATCTAAGGTTTATTTGGTTACATTGCATGAGTTGGATCTTGGTTGAAAGACCCTATATATATAAAATATTTTCTTACGTAATTTTACATTCGTACATTGTTTTTACATTCATAATTTTACGTAATATAAAATATTTTTTACGACGAGTACATATTTTCTTACGTTCTTTTCTTATATATGAAATAAGATAAAATTTACGAAACGTAAAAATACGTTGCATTGATGATAAAATAGAGGGGGTGAAGAATAACTATTCCTCACCTAGGGTGACGAATAGCGCGACCCTATATATATATATATATATATAGGGTGTGTGTGTGTGCGTGCGTGCGTGCGTGCGTGGACCCTCTGCCCTCTTGCCACATTAGGTGGCTCGAGATTGGCACACTTGCGTGGACCCTCTGGACCATCTGCAATAGGCTTGTGATTCAGTGCATCCCTCTCCGACGTGCCACTGACGCTCTCTTCAAATTGTCTGGTTTCTTGCAGCTCTGACGGCCGCTTAGCCGCCCTCAGGATCGGGTCGCCTTCATCGCCGACCTCCGCTCGATGGCCGCCCGCTTATCGCCGATGCCTCCTCCAGAGCCTGATTAGATGTTGGACTTTGTCGTCGTCGCCGGCTGCGGCCGCCTTTTCTTTTTGTGTTTTGGGCTTGTTGAGTTGTGCCCTCAGCAGAACCTTTGTATTGTTGTTATGTCTCTCGGGTGTGTGTGTACTGAACTAGTCCGTGTATGTGTACTCTTGGCGGTTTGCTTTATTTATAAAGCGGGGCGAAAGTCTTTTTCGGTATATAGGAATCGACCTGGTGTTAGGCCCCTCCGAAAATTATGTCCTAGGATGAAGAGGAAGATTAGTGTACTACATGTTGTAATGGCTGAAGAAGAAGAATAAGAAATCCCATCAGACAATTCCTGCTATCTAGTCTCTTTGGAAAGCATGTAGCCAACTCAAGCATTAAAATTTCTTTTGGCTCCTCCTGATGACCCAGCTCAATTCCAGAGAACTTTTACAAAGAAAAAAAATTCTTTGTTGATGATTACACATGTCCCATGTGTAATGACTTCACTTTGGAAACCAGAGGTCACCTTGTTTTACTATTGCAGGTTTGCTCATATGTGTTGGACCTATATTTTCCCAAGCTGGAGTCCAATTACTTCTGATATTCAAGCACAGGTTACCAAGCTCAAAGAGCATCTACATCTACCATTTGCTATGTATATTATTATTCATGTGGCTTGGGCTATATGAAACACTAGGAATGACTTTGTTTTCAACAACGTGCCCCCTAGCCTTTATGCCTGGAGGTGGCGAGTAAAGGAAGAACTCAAGCTTCTGACACATAGGGCCAAGACGAAGCCCTTTGTGCCTCTGCCTCACTAGGTGCAGTCTTTCAGATGACCAACTCAACTATATATATATACATCTGTATATGTTAGCCTCTACTGAGCAGTGTTGTTGTAATTTTCTTGTTTGTATTCTTTATTTCTTTTTGCTTGCTGTTTGCTATCTTTTGGGCTTTCTATTATTATTTAAAAATCAATAAAAATACATAGCAGAGTCTTGCTGTTTCCGTCAGAATTAGTAGGAGAAATTATAGTCTTTAGTGTTATCAGTTTATCTATACCAATATAAAAAGACCCAAAGGGGCAGATCCAACTGATCTCGGCCATCAAACTAGGTGAATCCAACGATGTAGAGTACTCCAATGGTGAGCGTTCAACGTGTTTGACGTGCAATTAATATTGTACCAAATATTGCACTAATCACAGAATTAACACACAAATAATATCATACCTAATATCCGCGTGCAATTAATATATTGCCTAAATATCAACGTGCGCTGCACGTGCGCATTTAGTAGTTCTATAAGTATCTGTTTATTGTTAGTGTTGTGTTTGTGTAGTCTGGGTGCTCAATGTTTCGTGCTTTGTTTATGTGTTAATTTAGCCCGTTTAGTACTTTGTAGAAATGGAAAAGGCTGCTTTGTCCTAATTGAATGGGCCATTGCCGGCCACTTGTACTAGGATATGTTGGAATTTTGCTAGTAGGCCTTTGGTCCAAAGCCCAACTAATATTCTGAAACTTTCTTAGCCCATTCATGCACATATGTGACTGGAGTGAGTGAGACTAGAGTTTAGTCCCACCATGAAAGTTTAGAGAGAGTTGCACCTCTTTATAAGGTGAGCTCTTCTATCACTTGTATGATCATGAGAAAAGGAGACCTACACGCGCGCTCCTCCTCCTCGCTCGCCTCGCCACGCCTCGCCTCGACGCGACGCGGGATTGAGCCGAGCTGATGACAGAGCTATGCACATTGTCTATATAGTTAGGCAGACGCCTACCCTAGCCGCTGCCACTTAGTATGGTTTCGCACCACCGTTCCAGATCATTGCGCCGCCAAGCAAGTCTTCTCCATCCCTTCTTTCGGTGTGCACTGGAAGAAGGGACAACAGGCCTCCGGAACTCCGCCTCTCGTGATCCTGTACGGGAGAGGGGCGATCAGGTTTTTGGGGAGCGCACTCGCGCGATTGCTGGCAGCGACGACTTCGCCAACGACGATTTCTTCCCCAACCTCGGCAACCTCATCCTCGACGACATGGGCGACAACGTCAACGCCGGCGGTGCTGCTCCCGCTGCACCGTATGTGATTCTATCCTTACTGTTCAAGATCGTGGTACAATTCATGTTTCTAGTATGTGCCCTAATGTGATTTGTTCATCTACTATGCTAGTTCACATAATTAGTTTAATCTGTGCTATTGCAGTCATGATTTATCTTTTATTTATTCGGATTAAATCTCGTAGTAATTTTCTCATATTTTCAACAATTCAAAAACTTGATTATAGGCAATTTACTCCGAGTGGTTTTGCTACGCATTTGAAGCCGCCTGCCTTTAAGGGAGTGCAATATGGAGGTGGCGCACGAGAGCAGTCTACTGGTTTCAGACCATGTGCGGCTATGACGCCACTAAGGGCAAGCCCGAGGGTGATCTTAATCCAACACAGCTAGAAGCTTTTGAGAAGATCGATACTCTCTTTAAAGGCGCTCTTCTGAGTGTTCTTGATGACTCCATTGTGGATTCCTATATGTCGTTTGACAACGGCAAGGACATGTGGGCTGCCCCCGAGGCCAAGTTTGGTGCCTCGGACGCCGGCAGCGAGTTGTACGTCATGGAGCAATTCTATGACTACAAGATGACTGATGAGAGCTTTGTTGTATAGCAGGCTCATGAGATACAGTCGCTCACAAAAGAACTTGAGTACTTCAAGTGTGTGTTGTCGGACAAATTTGTTGCCGGAGGCATCATTGCCAAGCTTCCACCTTCGTGGAACAATTTTGCTACTTCCCTGAAACACAAGAGACAGGAGTTTTTCGTTGTGGATCTCATTAGTACTCTTGATATTGAAAAGAAGGCGAGAGTAAAAGATACACGTGCTTGATTTGCTGAGGGAGCTTCTAGTGCCCACATGGTACAAAAAGAAAAACTTCTAGCCCAACAAGTTCAAAAATAACAAAAAAAACTCAGGGTAAAGGCAAGTTTGATGCAAAGAACAAGCCATCACATTCTACCAACTTTAAGAAGAATTCCCATAAGAAGGGGAAGGGACTTTGCCATGTCTGTGGTGACCTAATCACTGGGCTACGAAATGTCCTAACCGCTTTGAGGAGCGTGAACATGAGAAGAGCGGCAAGTCTGCTAATGTTTTCATCGGTGATACTGTTACGAAGGAATCAGGGTACGGTATTTTTCCTACCATCCTTTCAGTATTTCAATCCCCTGATTGGTTAATTGACACCGGTGCCAATGTACATGTTTGTGCTGACGCCTCCATGTTTTCTTCTTACTAGGCCACAGCGACTTCTCCCGTGCTGATGGGAAACAGGTCACTTGCCATTGTTTGAGGTGTACGGTTGATCTGAAGTTTATTTCGGGGAAGACCGTGCGTCTGAAGAACGTTCATCATGTGTCGTCCATCAATAAAAATCTCGTTAGCGGTTCCCGTTTATGTCGAGATGGTTTTAAGTTGGTTTTCGAGTCCAATAAAGTTGTAATTTCTAAGTATGGACACTTTGTTGGAAAAGGCTATGAGAGCGGAGGCTTGTTCCGCCTGTCCTTGTTAGATGTTTGTACTAAAGTTATTAATAATGTTTGCCACAATAATGAGTATGATATTTGGCATTCACGATTTTTTCACATTAACTTTGGTTGCATGACACGGCTAGCCAATATGAATTTAATTCCGGAAATCTCTACTATCAAAGGCTCCAAGTGCCAAGTATGTGTGCAAGCTAAGCAACCTCGCAAGTTCCATAAGACTGCAGAGGCAAGAGACTTGGCGCCACTAGAGGTTATACATTCTGATCTTTGTGAGATGAATGGCGTGTTGACAAAAAATGGAAAGAGATACTTCATGACGTTGATTGATGACTCCACTAGATATTGTTATGTGTATCTTATGAAATCGAAAGATGAGGCTTTAGCTTTCTTCAAAAACTATAAAGCTGAGGCAGAGAACCAACTTGATCAAAAAATTAAACGGCTTAGGTCCGATCGTGGTGGAGAGTATTTTTCCAATGAATTTGATCTGTTTTGTGCATTGTTGAGGAAATCGTTAACTGGTAGCTGCTCGGTTGGTTAGCGAGTAGGGGATTAATCGGGTAATCGGCAAGTTAATCGGGCATTTAATCAATTAATCGGATGATTTTTCGGTTTATCGGCTACTCGATGATCCTATGAGTAGGGATTAATCGGCAAGTTAACTGGTTAATCGGATGAATCCTTGAACAAGGTTTTTGTGTGGAACATGGTATAATCCATGAGAGGACGCCTCCCTACTCACCTCAGTAAAAATGGGGTAGCCGAAAGAAAGAACCAAACTCTAACTGATATGGTTAACACCATGTTAGACACGTCGGGTCTCTCCAAGGAATGGGGGGGGGAGGTGCTAATGACTGCATGTCATGTCCTAAACCGAGTTCCCACAAATCATAAGACCATGACTCCATTTGAGGAATGGGAAAGGAAAAGATTGAAGCTCTCTTACCTACGTACTTGGGGTTGTTTGGCGAAAGTCAATATACCAATTCCCAAGAAACAAAAGATTGGACCAAAAACCGTGGATTGTGTTCTTCCGGGCTATGCTTTTCATAGCATTGGCTATAGATTTTTGATAATAAAATCCGAGGTATCCGACATGCATGTTGGTACGATTATGGAGTCGAATGATGTGACTTTCTTTGAGGACATATTTCCTATGAAGGATATGTCGAGTTCATCAAATCAGGAGATACCTACTCCATCTAGTGAGGAATTTGCTGTAATTCCCGAACCCACCATTGCGATGGAACACATTGAGAATCCTATTGAGGGTGACAATGGAACTCCTGTGAGGAGTAAGAGACAGAGGACTGCAAAGTCTTTTGGTGATGATTTCACTGTGTACCTTGTGGATGACACACCCAGGATTATTTCAGAAACCTATGCATCTTCTGATGCTGACTACTGGAAAGAAACTGTTCGTAGCGAAATGAATTCCATCTTAGCTAACAGAACCTGGGAGATCACTGACCGTCCTTATGGGTGCAAACTTGTAGGATGTAAGTGGGTGTTCAAGAAGAAGCTTAGACCTCATGGTACGATTGAAAAGTACAAGGCACGGCTTGTGGCTAAGAGTTATACCCAGAAAGAAGGTGAAGACTTTTTTGATACTTACTCATCCGTGGCTAGACTGACCACAATTCGGGTGCTACTATCACTGGCTGCCTCACATGATGTTCTTGTTCATCAAATGGATGTTAAGACGACTTTTCTCAACGGAGAGTTGAAGGAGGAAATTTACATGGATCAGCCAGATGGTTTTGTAGTACCAGGCCAGGAAGGAAAGTTGTGCAAGTTATTAAAGTATCTATATGGCCTTAAACAAGCTCCTAAGGAGTGGCATGAGAAGTTCGAAAGAACATTAACTGCTGCCGGGTTTCTAGTAAACGATGGTGACAAGTGTGTGTATTATTGCTATGGTGGGGGCGAAGGAGTTATTCTTTGTCTGTATGTCGACGACATACTGATCTTTGGAACCAAACTTGATTTAATCAAGGAGGTTAAGGATTTCTTATCTCGTTGCTTTGAGATGAAGGATCTAGGAGTAGCTGATATTATCTTAAACATCAAGCTGTTGAGAGATGAGAATGGTGGGTCACACTGCTTCAGTCTTACTATGTGGAAAAGATCTTGAGTCGTTTCGGGTATAGCGACTGCACACCTTCTCCAACTCCATATGATGCTAGTGTGTTGCTTCGAAAGAATCGACGGATTGCTAGAGATCAACTGAGGTATTCTCAGATTATTGGCTCGCTTATGTATTTGCCGAGTGCCAGGAGGCCTGACATCTCTTTTGCTGTGAGCAAGCTGAGTCGGTTTGTGTCAAAACCGGAAGATGATCATTGGCATGCATTTGAGAGAGTTATGCGCTATTTTAAAGACACTGCGAGCTATGGGATTCACTACACCGGGTATCCAAGGGTACTGGAGGGTTATAATGACTCAAACTAGATATCTGATGCTGATGAGATTAAGGCCACAAGTGGTTATGTTTTTACACTTGGTGGTGGTGATGTTTCCTGAAAGTCTTGCAAGCAGGCCATTTTAACAAGGTCAACTATGGAAGCATAACTCACAACATTAGACACTGCCATTGTTGAAGCAAAGTGGCTTCGTGAGCTCTTGATGGACTTACTTATGGTTGAAAAACCAATACCCCCTATCCTGATGAACTGTGATAATCAAACTGTGATCGTGAAGATAAACAGTTCTAAGGACAATATGAAGTCCTCAAGGCATGTGAAGAGGAGACTAAAATCTGTCAGAAAACTAAGGAACTTCAGAGTTATTACGTTGGATTATATCCAGACGTCGAAAAACTTGGCAGATGCCTTCACAAAGGGTCTATCACGTAATGTGATAGATAATGCATCGATGGAGATGGGTCTGAGATCCACCGCATGAGTTGTTCATAGTGGTAACCCACTCTATGTGATCGGAGATCCCGTGAAGTAGAAGTAGAAGACAAGCTGTTGGTCAGCTGAGAGGAGAGTATCCCTATTTTAATTATCCCACTCCGTGAAGATGCAATACTCTCCTGATCTGCATGGCAGGTTGATATTTATCTTAATGTGTTCCAAGTGGCTTATCTGAGTAAGCAGAGATGTTGTCCTGCAGAGCATCTCCTGAGGAACACATCTATATGAATTTGATTGTTAACGTCGCAGTCTGTGAGAATTGGGTGTTCTCTAATAAATTCATGAAAGGCCCCGGAATATGACGTATATGCCCCACCTGCGGGGAAGCCTTGCGGCAGCCTAGTATCAGTCAAGAATTTTTGTGAAATTAGTTTCGCAGAAAACTTGTAGTTCAAGGCATAGTTCAGTATTCAAGTTGTGATCTAGCGTAGCATAAAACTCTAAGTGGAAGTTCAACTTCATAGTCTGCACTAAGCACTGGTATATAAACAATGCTATGGAACTAAATGATGAGATGTGCCAATGAGACTTTGTGGGGGATTGTTGGAATTTTGCTAGTAGGCCTTTGGCCTAAAGCCCAACTAAAATTCTGAAATTCTCTTGACCCATTCATGCACACATGTGAGTGGAGTGAATGAGACTAGAGTTTAGTCCCACCACGAAAGTTGAGAGAGACATGCACCTCTTTATAAGGTGAGCTCTTCTACCACTTGTATGAGCATGAGAAGAGGAGACCTACACACGCGCTCCTCCTCGTCGCTCGCCTCGCCATGCCACGCCACGACGCGCCGCGGGTTGCGAGATTGAGCCAAGGACAGAGCTATGCACGTTGTCTATATTTTTGCTGCTTCAATAATTAACGGACGCGTTAATTACTGAACCGTTTTCGATTCTTTTGGATCGTGACGACTCGGACGTGGGGTTTACTCCTACTACCTACCCGGCCCGCACTATATAGTCAGGCAGACGTCTACCCTAGCCGCCCCCACTTCGTATGGTTTCGCACCACCGTTTCAGATCATTGCGCCGTCAAGAAAATCTTCTCCACCCCTCCTTTGGGCATGCACCGGGAGAAGGGACATCAGGCCTCCGGAACCCCGCCTCTCGTGATCCTATACGGGAGAGGGGTGATCAGGTTTTTGGGGAGCGCACTCGCGTGACTGCTGGCAGCGACAACTTCGCCAACGACCTCGGCAACCTCATCCTCGACGACATGGGCGACAACGTCAATGCCGGCGGTGCTGCTCCCGCTGCACCGTATGTAATTCTATCCTTCCTGTTCGAGATCGTGGTATAATTCATGTTTCTAGTATGTGTCTTAGATGTGATCTGTTCATCTGCTATGCTAGTTCGCATGATTAGTTTAATCTCTGCTATTGCAGTCATGATTTATCTTTTGTTTATTCGTATTAAATCTCGTAGTAATTTGTTCATATTTCCAACAGGATATGTGCTGATAAACCAACAACCAAGACGGACAGTTAATCCTCCTATGACATATAATTGTGGATTCCCTTCCTGACTGACCCCCATCTTTCATGCACCTCCAAGAAATTGGATCATGCATGCTGTGGTAACCACGCCCACTTGTGTTGTCGTGATATATGATTTGGCTTATTGAGATGTCACGGTCCTTTTCTCTTTGTGGTCTTGTGGACGATGGGTACAAAGAAAGAATATGGTTCTTTTCTTTCCTGCTTTTCCTGTTATAAAGGAGTAACAGTTGCTGGATAACTTGATGTTGAGAATCTTGTAAGTACTAGTACAAGAAGAGGCATTTTCTCCCTCTCTTTGAGACTCTCCATTGGCGTGCTTGATAATGCCGTGTTAGGTTGTTGAGGTCCCCTTCATAATACCGTGTTCAATTTCAGGTCCGAGCCATCTCCTATTTTTTCTTAGAAAGTAGCCGTCATTCCGCACTATCACATTTGAACATAAACATCTTTTGATAATGACGGCCATTTTGGAAGGTTCATCATCTTGGCACCGGCCACACAAGAAACGTGAACAGGGCATAAAGCCATGGCTGTGGCCCTGCCGCTCTGCGTACATAAACAAGCAGGCCCTACCCTACCATGGAAGTGCTATCAATCCGAGGAGCAACTTGCAGACTGTGGGCCTGTCACGAATTCAAGATTCTAGATAACTCGCAAAAAGTCATGGCCGATAGATGATCAAGTCGTTAGTTTGGTCTACTGTCAAGGGTCATCATCAAGTGTTCATTTGATATTTTGGTTTGGGCGAGCGACGGAAGAACCTTGCCGCTACTTTCTATGCTTGCCTTTCTGTCTTTTCCGTTTGTCGCAAAAGCAAAATTTATCTACTTCCGGTTTTCTCCCGCCGGGATGGATAAAAAGGGGCCCCGGACAGAATGTCAAGAGTGGTAGGCTCTGTTACAAAGCTGTCTCAGAAACGTGCACTCCACATATCACGCTATCAGCATATTGTGCTTATTCTTTTGTTCCACCCGGCTGGCCAAAACAGTCAAAGCGTGAATAGAATAGCGCATCTGCTTATCACAAACAAATCTGTGAAATGTTGTCAGCTAAATAAATTATGTTGTGCAAACATGGTGTTCGCTTGCGCCGACTCGCGCGTGTGCCCGTCGGTGACGCTTGGCCTGGAGCCCGGCGAGGCCTTCACCATCCGCAACATCGCCGCCATGGTCCCATGCTACTGCAAGAACAAGCCGTCTGCGCCCTCAAGGTCGAGGTCATCTGTGGTGATCGGCCACAGCCGCTGCGGCGGGATCAAGGCCCTCCTCAACGTCAAGGATAGTGCCGACGACACCTTGTAAGTTTGTAGATGACGAAAACACGGGTTGAATCTGAATGTACTTTTCTTCCATCTGCTCTTTCTGACCGAAGCTGTTTGGTTGGTGTCTGTCAGCCACTTCGTCGAGGACTGGGTCAGGATCGGGTACAAGGCCAGGAAGAAGGTGAAGGCCGAGTGCTCCGAGATGGCTTTTGAGGAGCAGTGCGGTGTCCTGGAAAAGGTTCGTCTGTTCGCAACATTGGCCATCTACCATTTCGTACTTAGCATGTGAATGAATTGATTAACTCGTTGACCAAGAGATGATATGTTTCTGAACCGTTCGTTCTCGTTTCCGCAGGAGGCCGTCAACGTGTCCCTCCAGAACCTGAGCACCTACCCGTTCGTCAAGGAGGCTGTGGCCAACGGAACCCTCAAGCTGGTCGGCGGCCACTACGACTTCGTCTCCGGCAAGTTCGACACATGGGCGCTTTAAATTCATCTCTCCTCCCATCGCTCAACTCCTACAGATACATACATGCGTACATATATCATATCAAATATACCGTGGGACCGATGATCCATCGTTGTGAACGCCATGGAGCATTCACCTGCTCGTTATTTTCCAGCAGTAGTGAACGCCGGATGGCTAGATGTCAATTCTGTAATAAGGGATCAAATCTTCCGTGGCGGAATTATTGTAAAAATTATTACTGTGGGATGCATAATTTGATCGCCATGTGATCAAAAGATATTAGATGCAATTTCATTAATATTTTCATCAATTATTTACCTTCTTACTACCTTGTGCTCTTATGGCTTTGCTTTCCCTATGTTGTGTGGCACTAGCTAGCTGTTTCAGACTTTTCTTCAATGAACAAATGATCGTTCTAGACCGCATGGCCCTTCGTGATCTGCGCATATATAGGCCCATATGGACTAAACAGTATAAGCCGTACATGGATAGAGAAGGGTGTACTGACTTTTTTAAAGAAAAGGTTGCAGCTCGACTTTAAATTAATAAAGCCACCAGGCAACAGAGTAACAAGGTCAAATAGTACCCGCAACAAAAGTAACGCACCGATCAAGTATAGATGGAGGCCACAACCGGCAAACAGGTGCGCAGGCCCACAAACCCTCACATCAAATACCCAAAAGACTAACTAAGATGCTGGACGACGACATGGAGCACCAACTACTACGGCTGTTGCGGACCGGCGCGATCACCACCCAGGATAGTGCTTGCCAAGAACGAACGCGGGAAATAAGAAGCTCCACAGCCGCCTTGTCGCCGTCCTTAGTCAGAGACCTCCACTGATGCAAAAAGATAGAGAATTTGAACAAACAGTCAACCGCCTTGTTAGGGAGCACATGTTTAATGGTAAACTTGTTACGGGTCGTCCATAGAGTGCAGCACATGGCAGAGAAACCGAACCAGAATAGCCTCATGGTTTGGCCCAGCAGTGGGGAGGCGAGAGAACGGAGCTCAGCAAAGTTATTTGAGGCCCAAGACACAACCAGCCACTCACGAAGGCAGCACCAAAAGATCTTAACCAAAGGGCACTGCAAGAGAATGTGGTCCATATCTTTAAGGTTGCTACATAGGGTACACAACTCCGAGCCCCGCCCATGTCATTTCTTAATCTGATCCGCAGCCGGGAAGCGGGCACGCATGGCCTGCCACATAAATTTTTGGATCTTAGGCGGCACCTGGCCTCCCAAAAAGGCTTAAACTTGTTAACCACCGAACCCAAAAGCAACACACGATAGCAGGAATTAACAGAGAAACGACTAGAGGAAGAATGTGGCCAAGAGACCACATCCCGAGATTCCGAGAGTGCAGTGAGAAGAGCAACAAGACGGTGCCAACCCTCCAACTATATAGGAGACAGGGCCCGGTGAAAGCAAAGTGCCACTCCCTGGGCGCGAGCTCTGCAACAGAGGCAGAAGGAGACATGAAAAAAGAAAAGAGAGCAGGGAAGGCCGCCGCAAGGGGCCCCTTCCCCACCCACCAGTCAAGCCAAAATCTAACAGAGGCACCATTGCCAATAGAAAATTTAACCAGGGCCTGAAGTCATCTCTAACAGTGAGAAGTTGGCGCCAAAACTAAGACACCGCCGGGGTACCTGTCGAGTTGCACATGAGAGGGGAGGAGGTAGGGAAGTATTTAGCCTTAAGAATAGGCAGCCACAATGCGTCAGGACAAGGAGAGAGGATACTCCACCACCATTTGAGAAATGAGACATTTTTTAGTAATAGAAGTGTTGAGGATCCCCAAACCCCCCATACTTTTAGGTCTGCACATGAGTCTCCACTTGACCAGCCAGTATTTTTCCTTATTATCCGCAGTATTCCAGTAGAGCACATTCCTATGTTTATCAAAACCAGCATGCGTGCCTTCAGGCAGTCCATAAACAGAGAAGGCAAAAATTTTAGACAACAATTTATAAGGAGAAATGAGCATCCCAAGGTATTTGAAAGGAAACGAGCTGAGGGAGCAATTGTGAAGGGAGGGATGCCTCCTCCGCTGGGGCACCCAAAACCAAAACTTCGCTCTTAGAAAAGTTCATCTTAAGGTCAGACATCTCCTCAAAACAAAGGAGAAGGAACTTCAAATTAGCTAGGCATCGATCAGTATTTTCCACCAAAATAATAGTATCGTTAGTGTACTGCAAATGGGACACACCAAAGGGAATCAGATGAGATGCGACAGGAAGGATATATCCAGCCGTCGCCGCTTGGTTCAAGATACAAGAAAAAGCACCAGCCAGAAAGTTAAAGAGCAGGGACGAAATCGGATCACCTAACGTAGGCCACGACCGTTTTTGAAATAAGGACTAATAGAACCATTCACACAAACCGCAGTGTGGCCGCCACAAACCAGCTGCATAACTCGGTGAACATAAGCACCCTAAAATCCCTTGGCCATGCGGAAAGGGCATCACGCGGAAAGGGCTAACTAACCAAATCATAAGCCGTCTAAAAATCCAACTTGTGCACCACAGCATTGCAATTCCTAACTTTCAGGTCATGGATGATCTCATGCAGACTAAGGAACCCATCCAGAATAAAGCGCCCTTTAATGAACGCAGATTGATGTTACCCAATGACCTTTAATGGTTGTACAAACTGCCTATCGGACCTTCGCTCTTAAGCTTTTGTTTTCCCTATGGTGTGTGTGGCACTGGCTACTGTTTCAGACTATTTTATGAGGAACAAACTATTGTTCTAGACGGCCCAACCCTAAGTTTTCTTAGATGAACACAAGAGTTTGTACATAAATAATAAGGAGATTATTTTGTTCTAAAAACATAATCAAATTTCTAACACCACTAGAAACTTCATTTGCGTTAATGGTTTGGTACTATTCTTTTCCTATTTTCAAAACGGATGGTGTATCTAGGCTAATTTTGTTGGGTAACGTAGCATGCAATTTCAAAAAAAATTCCTACGCTCACGCAAGATCTATCTAGGAGATGCATAGAAACGAGAGGGGGAGAGTGTGTCCACGTACCCTCGTAGACCGAAAGTGGAAGCGTCAGGTTAACACGGTTGATGTAGTCGAACGTCTTCACGATCCAACCGATCTTGGTACCGAACATACGGCACCTCTGAGTTCAGCACACGTTCAGCTCGATGACGTCCCTCGAACTCTTGATCCAGCAGAGGGTCGAGGGAGAGTTCTGTCAGCATGCCAGTGTGGTGACGGTGAGTGATGTGATCCGCGCAGGGCTTCACCTAAGCGCTACGACGCTATGACCGGAGAAGTAAACTGTGGAGGGGGGCACCGCACATGGCTAAGAGAACTATCGGTGTGCCTTTGGGGCGCCCCCCGCCCCTGTATATAAAGGAGGGGAGGAGGGGAGGAGGGGGTGGCCGGCCAAGAGGGGCACGCCATAGGGGAAGTCCTACTAGGACTCCTAGTCCCAGTAGGATTCGCCACCCCCTTCCTTTCTTCACCGGAGGGAAAAGTGAAAGTGTGTTATATCGACTAGAGGGGGGGGGGTGAATAGGCAATTTTTATGAAAGTCTTCAAAACGTGGAAGTTTCGAAGACAAACGATAGAAATAAACCTATTACCATGCAGCGGAAGGTAGACTACACTAGGCAAACCATAGTCAAGTATTCAATGGAGTGAGAGCACAATGAGTAATAGCAGCAATGTAGTAAGGATCAGGTAGGAAGATGTTATGAAGCCAACCAGAACACGCAGTCACTCAGTGAAGACAAAAGATAGTGCAAACATACAATGACTTTCCAAGGAGCAACAGTAAGTAAAGGGAAGGGAAGGATGAAACCAGTGACTCGTTGAAGACAATGATTTGTTGGACCAGTTCTAGTTGCTGTGATAACTGTACGTCTGGTTAGGGCGGCTAGGTATTTAAACCTGAGGACACACAGTCCCGGACACCCAGTCCTGAACACGCAGCTCAGGACACCCAGTCCTCACCGTATTCCCCTTGAGCTAAGGTCACACAGACCTCGCCCAATCACTCTGGTAAGTCTTCAAGGTAGACTCCCAAACCTTCACAGACTTCGTTCACCGGCAATCCACAATGTCTCTTGGATGCTCAGAACGCGACGCCTAACCGGCTGGAGGATTCACAGTCCTCAAGTGTAATAAGTCTTCAGATCACACAGACAAGAAGACTTAAGTGATGCCTAACACTCTTAGGCTCTGGGTGGTTAGGGCTTTATCCTCGCAAGGAATTCTCTCTCAAAGGCTTCGAGGTGGGTTGCTCTCAAACGACAAAAGCCGTACTCTAACTCTGAGCAGCCAACCGTTTATGGTTGTAGGGGGTGGGCTATTTATAGCCACTAGGCAACCCGACCTGATTTGTCCGAAATGACCCTGGGTCACTAAGGAACTGACACGTGTTCCAACGGTCAGATTTCAAACTCACATGACAACTTTACTTGGGCTACAAGCAAAGCTGACTTGTCCGACTCTGGACAAGATTCGCTCTCATAGTCTTCACTCGAAGACATAGGTTTTGGTTAAGCATCACTTCAGTCATTCTGACTGGTTCTCTTGGACCCCACTTAATAGTACGGTGGCTCCTATGACTCAACAAAGAAGAAAAAGAACTACGAAAGATCAAAGTCTTCGAGCTCCATAGGCTTCATGCGATGTCTTCTCTTGTCATAGTCTTCAATGTGAATATCTTCATATACCACCTTTGACATCAATGTCTTCATACATTTTTAGGGGTCATCTCTGGTAGGAAAACCGAATCAATGAGGGACTTCTACCTGTGTTATCCTGCAATTCTCACAAACACATTAGTCCCTCAACTAGGTTTGTCGTCAATTCTCCAAAAACTACTAGGGGTGGCACTAGATGCACTTGCAATCTCCCTCTTTTTGGTGATTGATGACAAACTAGTTGAAGTTTTCAACGGGGAATATAATATGTGAAATTGTAAAGGATAAGGAATTGTCTTCATAAGTTGCAAGGGCTCCCCCTGAAGATGTGCATATAAGTAATTTGCTTTTGGAATGCAAATGCACATGACATGTTGTGCTTGTGGAGATCCTCTTCAACTTATGATGACAATCCACTATGCATGTAAAGGTATGTGAAGATAATGACATGCATAATGGAAAATGGACATCTGCAAAATGATCTAAGTGCGGAATTTTTCGTCGCACATGCGGAATTTATCATTGCATCACGAGGTGGCAAATAAGTAGCAGACGACCATCAAGTTTAAGTGTTACAACTCAAAGAACCAACTGTATCAAAGCAAACGAGAGTTGTAAACACGAAGCAAAAAGTATAAAGCACCCGCCCATATGGACCCGCTTGAAGACTATCAAACTCATATGCTTCTCCCCCTTTTGTCAGTAAGGACCAAAAAGGTTTGAAGACATAGAGCATCTACTCGTTCCCATGAAGAGTAGGTGAAGCAGCAGGGTCGTCCGTGGTGTTCGGCGGTGCAGAAGAACTTGGAGCAGTGTCGAAGCATGCTGAAGGAGGTGGCGGTGAAGTAGCATCGTCTTCATCCTCGATCACTCTGGCATTAACAGTTGCAGCAGAGGAAGAGAACTCAGAGTCTTCAAGAGATGGAGTTCGTCGCAGCACTGCTCTCCGAGGAGGTGTGGAGTCAAACTTGAAGCGCTCAGAGAAGCCATCCTCTTGAAGATCATCTTCAGAGCACATCAGCGTCGGCCCCTTCCATGTGTGTCGAGAGGTTTCATGGGCAACAAAAGCATTCTTGGTGGCAAGATTGCGAATGCGGTTGACATCCACCAAGAGGCTTTGCATTTGACGCTTCAGCCAGTCATGATGCCTATCCTGTTTCTGATGAAGAGCCACCAGAAGCTCTCGGTCATTAAGAACACGAGTGCGCTTCTTGGGTCGTTGGGCAGTTGTGCTGTCGGTGGCTTCAGTAAGAGCAGGATGTGGTGCATGTGTAGTTCCAGCCAAAGGATACACACGAGTGACTGCTTCAACCCCTTCAATGTTCTGAGAAAAACTTTGATGCTCCGCATTCTGAAGACTTAGAGGTTCCTTGGCAGGCTCAGGATAGATGGTTTCAATAGACATATCCACATCAGGCAGAAAGATCCGATGATTGCGAGCAAATGGCTGATATGAGATAGCGGAGTGAAGTTTGATCAGCCGCATTACCCATGGGGCGTAGAACTTGAAGCCAAAAAGATCAGAGCCTGATGCAGCAAGTTGGCGAATGAAGAAGTCCTGTGCATTGAAGCATTTTCCATGAAGAATATAGAAGACCAAAGTCTTCATTGCACCTTCCAGCTTGGCATGTGGAGAGTGTCCTTTGATGGGCCAGAGAGTTCGCCTTATGATGTGATAAATAGTCCTTGGCAGATACTCTAGGTCTTCAACAAAGAACTCGTTGGGATATGCAGCATCTTGGGGCAATGGCTTCATCATACTGAGCATCTGACTCATGTTAGGTTCAGGCTTCTGAAAGATGCTCTCCACAGCTTCACTGTGAAGTTGACAGCCAGATTCATAGAGATCGCCAGGAGTGGGTAGACCAGTGAGCTCAATGATGTCAAAGGCTTTGGCTTCGTGATGAACGTTTCCTGTCATCCACTCCAGGACCCAAGTCTTCGGATCTCTGTTGTACCCGCGGATGTGAAGTGTGGCATAGAATTGGAGCAGCAACTCTTCATTCCAATGCTCTTGGTCGGTGACGAACGGCAGCAGTCCAACCTCTTTGAAGCAATCCAGAGCTTCTTCCTGACAGGGCAGACCAACTATTGCTTCAATGTCAAGACGCTTGTGTGGGAAGATGCGACCTTGATTGTATAGAATGCAGGAGTAATAGCTTCGCTGCAGATAGCTCCAGAACCGATCAGATGATATTCTTTCCCTTGAGTAGGGGTTCCTGGAGCTATTGAAGAAGGTGTTGTCTGCCTTGAAGCCATTAATATTGAAGGATCCAGGTGCTGATGCAGGACCTAGGAACCTGGGCAATCTTGGGATTGGCTTCTGTACCTGAGGCCTGTGCTCAACATGATAGTCGAACTGAGGACCGGCAGCAGGCGCAGGAACATAAGCAGTGGGATCAGTGGCTTCGCTGACTTCTGGTGCTTTTGTTGGTGAGGGCTCCACATTAGCTTCAGCCATGACAACGTCAGTGGCTTCATTGGTGTTGGTGGTGGCAGCCTCAAGATTTTCAACCTCCACTTGACGAGCTGGAGGGTCGGTCATAGTCAAGTTCTCCTCGAGAACCGCTTCTTGGTGGGACAGGGGAGTAGCAGCCTGTGGGGCTTCTTCTTCATCGGCTGATGCAGCCGGAATGTCTTCAACAGCTTTAACTTCAGACTCAGAGACTGGAGGCCTTGGTCCTTTGCGAAGCCTGCGCAACACTGGCGACGCCTGTGGAGTTGGAGTTGGCTGGGCCTCAAAGTCTTCTTCCTCTTGTGCTTGTGGGCGATCAGCCCATGATGCATCCTGAGCAATTGGCGTCAAAGGACGACCAATGCTGATGAGCTCGCTGTGCGTTAGCACAGGCGATGATACCTGTTGGTTCTCGAGCTGAGGAAGAACTGCATCATCTTCGATATGGTCATGGTGACCAATGTCTTCAGCAGCGATGGGATCAGCTGCTGGAAAGTCTTCAGCTTCATGAGCCTCTGTGAAAGTAGGCTCATGGACAGTCAATTGACGTTCTTGCGGTTCAGCGTCAGGGTGAACCATGGAGATGGGTTCAACAATCAAGGGCTCTGTGGGAGCAGCCCGTTCCTTCTTGGTCTTCCTCTTCTTCTTGGAGGGGGCAGTAGCAGAGGCTTCAGGATGTTTCCTCTTCCTGGCTTCAGCCTCAGTAGTCCTCGTGTTCTTTAGCTCTGAAGCGGTTGACCGGGCCTTTGGCTTCGAGCCAGTCATGCTAGTTGGGAAGATAATGGGATCTGCTTCCTGCTTTGGTGCGTTGGGTTCGGCCACAATGGGCTTCTTCTTCTGCTTAGCAGCCATCCTGGGATCAATGCCCGGACGCCCAAGGGCCTTGCGCTTCTCAGCCTCATTGTAGCCTTGCACACACTTGTCAGCCAGGCTCTTCATGCGCTCCCGAGAACCCTGAGCTTCTGTGCGTTTCTTGAGAAAGGCTTCTTTGAGCTCGTGCAGCATAATCTTGAAGTTTTTCACCTCTTGCATGCTGAGCTTGGCCATATGCTTCTTGAACTGAGCCTTTTCATAGTCAATCTTTTGCTTCAGTTCGACGATGCGCTGAGCGAGAGCTAGCTCTGAAGCAATGGCGCCATGGAAGGCGACACTGAGGCCAATGGGTAGTTGCAGATCTTCGAAGCTGATGTTGGGCGTGTCAAACCACTCATCAATGAAGTTGTGGATGATTGTCACGTCAAAGAGAGGCAGATCATTGAAAATTTCTGCTTCTTCTTTGCTCTTGATGAGTTGCTCAAGAGCGTCATCTGCAAGATCTTCATCACCGGACAGATCAATGGCATCGTTGCGCAGAATGGCAGCAGCTGTCAGCTCTTGGCCGGTGTGTGGCAGAGGCATCTTGACCTTCTGGGGCTTGGAGATGCGTGACAAATCTTCAGACTGCACACTGTCTTCAGGAGGTGCAGTTGCCAATGGCTTCGCTCGTGAGATTTTGGGTGCAGAGGCAGGCTTGGAAGCTTTTGGCTGCTTCAGTTTCTTTGGCTTCGGCGCTGCAGGCGCTTCATCTGAGTCAGCGTCATCTGCAGGCTCATTTACCGCAGTCCCTTAAACCACTATATGGGTGATGAGACCTTCAAGGTTGTAGAAGGGCCCAAGAAGATTGGGTTCAGCTTCACGAGTTCCATCGGCACGGGGAGCAGAGGGACCAGGGTTGAAGTCTAATCCCAAAGACTTCTTGTTCTGCTTTGCTGAGTTCTGGGCAAACTGGAAGTTGCGCTTAAACAGATTGTCGTCACGACACCATAGCAGTGACGATGGGTCAGCATCCGCAGGCTGTGGTCCACGAACCATGCAGGGATAGAAGCCTTGTTCAATGGCTTCATCTCTGGTCCTGGGTTGAAGATTTTTGTAGAGGATGTCTCCCCATGGTCGCTTGATGGCATTCTTTTCAGCATATTCCTTTGTCACAAATCTGTACTTGAACCACTGTTCTACCCAATAGCGTCGAATCCATTGGATTCGTGTCTTGCGCTGATTGTAATCCTCTTCAGGATCTGTCTTGTACAGCTCTGAGAGGTCATCGGGCAGATATCTTGATGTTTCTCCTCGACACTTTCTGCCACCCTTCCTTGCTGATTTCTCTGAAGCCATGAACTTTAAACTGAAAGGCTTCAATACGTTCAAAGGCTTCAAAGGTTTTCGCTTGCTGGACAAGTAGGAACTGGCTTCGGGAGAATTTATGTGATGCTGTAAGTATTCTGTAAATGAATGCAGACTATGAGAACCAAGGGATTCTCCCACGGACATGTACCCGTGACAGCATTAAAGTGCGAGGGAAGGGGAAGAGGTCATATGCATTCTCAGAAGATTTTGAAGATAAATCAGTTTAGAAGACATTGACCTCATCGTGCGAAGACATTCACTCATAGATAAGGAGTTGGTTCCAGATTTGTACGAATCCATGGATCAGTACAAGTGAGGAATCTAACTACTTTGTGAAATACAAGTGAATATACTAGGCATATTATGAGATGCAGTATGTAAGAGATCCAACTTGTGTGAACAGAAACTGCTTGTGGTAGAAAGTGACGAAGCTATAGGATCAAGGGGGCTGTAAAAAGGAAGTTTTATTTACCACACGAAGAACTACTAGACAGAGTGGAAGAGGAGGCCGAGCAGTTCGATCGTCCGTGCCCTAACTTGGCGACGGAGGACACCTACGGCGACGGCGGAGAAGACGATGTCTGCGGTCAGCGTGAAGACGGCGTCGGAGAAGTTGCGGCAGCAAAACGCTTCGTCGCCAGCGTCATCGAGGGCTAGCGGTGGCGCTAGGGTTCGTGCGAGTGTGGAAGAAGAGATAATGACTGCTGTGAGGTGTGTATTTATAGGTACAGGGGCGGCCCTGCGTTATTACACATGTGCCCCTGGCGATTCACATTTGAGGAACACGTGGCCATCATGCAGCATATCGGGGGTTATTCCACGTCCCACACACGCCTAGATTGTTGGGTGGTCGTTCCCACTTCTCCGGGTTTCAGGTGAAGGAATGAGCATTGAAAACGGACTTCATGTTTGTCTCTGTATCTTCTACTGACAAGGACGCAGAGAAGACATTCGACAGTTTCAATAGAATGCATATGACTTGGAGAGATGGAGTTTGCGATAGAGAGCATAGAGAGGTTAGGGTCCGATCACATTCACTTAGTTCAAAAGACTCAACAGGAAGAGATAGCTATAAGTGAATGATGTAGAGGACAGAACACTAGTATATATATATTCAACATAGAGAAGATAATCATGAAGACATGTTGAAATTTAAGCCAAACCAAATGTGAAGACATAGCAAATGTAACGCCATGAGTGAAACACTTCGAGCAGAACCTTTGGTGGTGGCGTTACCCACCGTATAGGAGGTATTAGACCCATACACGGTGCACAATTATCGTGGCGTTCCGAAGTCAAATTCCAAATTAATGTATTCATACTTAGAATGTATGTCTTCATTGATTGAAGATATACTTTACTTCGTGTGTTGCACATCTAAGTCATCAATATGCATAAGTGTTAGGGTGTGTGCCTGATCACAGGACACTTGAGGATTCCAAGATATTTAGCTCACACCGTAACTTGCAAAATCTCTTCTCATCCAAGGGCTTGGTGAAGATATCTGCCAATTGCTCTTCAGTGTTGACGTGTATGATATCAATATCTTCCTTCACAACATGATCTCTGAGAAAGTGATGACGAATTTCAATGTGCTTTGTCTTCGAGTGCTGAACCGGGTTGTTGGCAATCTTGATGGCGCTTTCGTTGTCGCAGTAGAGTGGCACTTGCTTCAGATGAATGCCATAGTCCTTGAGTGTTTGCTTCATCCACAGAAGCTGAGCGCAGCAAGATCCAGGAGCAATGTATTCAGATTCAGCAGTGGAGAGAGATACACAGTTCTGCTTCTTTGAAGACCAACATACAAGTGATCGTCCCAGAAAGTGACATGTGCCTGATGTAGACTTGCGATCCACTTTGTCACCAGCATAATCAGCATCCGAGAATCCAACCAGATCAAACTCTGAGCCCTTTAGATACCATAATCCTAGAGTTGGGGTGTGAGCCAAATATCGAAGAATTCGCTTCACAGCTAAGTGATGCGACTCCTTTGGTGCCGCTTGGAATCGAGCACACATGCAAACACTAAGCATAATATCTGGCCTAGATGCACATAGATAAAGTAAAGAACCAATCATGGAGCGGTATACCTTTTGATCGAACTCTTTACCATTGTCGTCGGGACCCATATGATGTTTGGCTGGCATTGGCGTCGTGAAGCCTTTGTAGTCTTGCATACCGAACTTCTTCAGGCAATCTTTGAGATACTTCTCTTGAGATATGAAGATGCCATTGTGTTGCTGTTGTATTTGAAGACCGAGGAAGAACTTCAGCTCTCCCATCATGGACATCTGATATTGCTCTTGCATCATATATCCAAACTCTTCACTGTACTTCTGATTGGTGCAGCTGAAGATAATGTCATCCACATATATTTGGCACACAGACAGTTCACCATCATATGTCTTCGTGAAGAGAGTGGGGTCGAGGGAACCAGGTATGAAGCCTTTGCTCTTCAGGAAGTATTTGAGTGTGTCATACCAGGCCCGAGGGGCTTGTTTGAGGCCATACAGTGCCTTGTTGAGCTTGTATACCATGTCAGGATGTTTTGGATCTTCAAAGCCAGGCGGTTGTGCAACATACACTTCTTCTTCAATCTTGCCATTGAGAAAGGCGCTCTTCACATCCATTTGATATAGAAGTATGTTATGATGATTTGCATAGGCTAGCAGTATGCGTATGGCTTCCAGTCTAGCCATAGGAGCAAATGTTTCATCGAAGTCCATGCCTTCCACTTGAGTATATCCTTGAGCAACGAGACGAGCTTTGTTTCTGACAACTTGACCATGCTCATCTTGCTTGTTGCGGTATATCCATTTGGTGTCTATTATGTTGTGCTTCCGAGGATCAGGACGCTTAACCAGTTCCCATACATTATTCAGCTCAAACTGTTGAAGCTCTTCTTGCATAGCTTGAATCCATTCAGGTTCCATGAAGGGCTTCTTCAACTTTCTTGGGTTTTGTTATTGAGACGAATGCGAAGTGCCCACAGAAATTTGCTAGCTGAGTTGCCCTTGAACGAGTGAGCGGACCAGGGGCATTGATGCTATCAATTATTCTCTCAATCTGCACTTTATTGGCAACACGAGGATGTACAGGGCGAAGGTTTTGCTCTTGCTGATCATTGTCATTGTTAGTGGGATTGTCTTCAGGCTGAGCATTGTCTTCAGGTTGATCAGGTGCGGAGATGATAAGTTCCTCTTCAGGTTGAGCTTCAGAGGGTATGATTTCTCCAGTTCCCATTAGCTTGATTGATTCACTGGATGGAACTTCATCTAGCACATTTGGGAGGTGCTCTCTTTGTGAACCGTTAGTCTCATCAAACCGCACATCCACTATTTCAACCACTTTATAATGAAAGAGATTGAAGACTCTGTAGGAGTGCGAATCCTTTCCATATCCAAGCATAAAACCCTCATGTGCTTTTGGTGCAAATTTTGAAGTGTGATGTGGATCCTTGATCCAGCACCTGGCGCCAAATACTCTGAAGTAACTGACATTTGGCTTCTTGCCAGTAAGGAGCTCATAAGATGTCTTGTTCAGAAGCTTGTGAAGATAAACACGATTGATTGTATGGCATGCAGTATCAATGGCTTCAGGCCAGAATATTCTTGGAGTCTTGTATTCATCAAGCATCATTAGGGCCATCTCAATGAGTGTTCTGTTCTTGCGTTCGACGATGCCATTCTACTGTGGCGTGTACGGGGCTGAGAATTCATGTGTGATGCCCAAGGTGTCAAGATATGTATCAAGGCCGGTGTTCTTGAATTCAGTGCCATTGTCACTTCTGATGTGCTTTATCTTGGCGCCATAGTTGTTCATTGCTCGATTGGCGAAGCGTCTGAAGACATCCTGCACTTCAGTCTTGTAGAGGATTATGTGCACCCAAGTATATCTAGAATAATCATCAACAATGACAAAGCCATAAAGACAAGCAGTAGTAGTAAGAGTTGAGTAATGAGTGGGACCGAAAAGATCCATGTGGAGCAGTTCGAAGGGTCGTGTAGTTGTCATGTTTTTTTCGAGGGATGTTTGGCCCTCGTCATCTTTCCTGCTTCACAGGCACCGCATAAGTGATCTTTCTTGAACTTGACGCCCTCGATGCCTATGACATACATCAAGCTGTGGTCCTGCTGAGGAATCTACCACGTACAAATGATCTTTCCGATACCCTTCAAACACTAGAGACTTGTCAGATTCCATTAGAACAATGCAGCGATATTTTCCAAACATTATGATCATGTTTAAATCACAAAGCATTGAGACAGACATTAAGTTGAAGCCAAGGGATTCAACAAGCATGACTTTATCCATGTGTTGATCCTTTGAGATTGCAACTCTACCTAGACCCAATACCTTACTTTTACCAGTGTCAGCAAATGTGATGTGACTCTTGTCGGAGGGACGTAAGGTTGAGTCCATAAGAAGGCTTCTTTTGCCAGTCATGTGATTGGTACACCCACTATCAATAATCCATTCTGAAGACGCTGGTGTCGTACCCTACAGTGCATTTAGGGGGATAGGCTTCACGAAGAGAATTGTGAAGCAAAAACATTTGACGAACCAGGGTTATGAAAGCTTAGATCCAGATTAGGACTAATAGGGAGAGTAGCAAGCGATTCAGGAACGAAGTACATAGTAAGACCATTTGGGCATTTGATCTTGCGCCCTACAAGATGTTTAAGGTCCCCAGCAATAGCGTCAGACGATTTTGGTTTTCTGCTGGAGACCTTTCCCTGCAAAAGAGAGCTAAGCTTTCTTAGCCACCCACATCTTCAAGGGTGGTTTAGAAGCAATAAGTCTAAGTGCAGCATCTGAGAACTTTGGCTTTGGAGCCCTAGCAAACAGTCTTGCAGGCGGACAATAGTACTCATAAGAATAAGTAGAATAGTTCTTGGTCTTATGAACATGGCGGTTTGATGAACCGCGCTCATATTCATAGGCCTGAGAATGGTTTCCCTACAAAACATTTGCGTTAGTGCGACTCAGGTGAGTCCTCTGTCTGTATGAAGCCTTTGGACCGTATGAAGCCTGTGGTCTGGGGTTTGTCTTCTTCACGTGTGGTGTCATGATGACATTCACAGGAAGATTCTCCAGACACTTTTTCGGAACCCAGATCTTCTTCATAGGCGGTCCATTCCTGCAGTTAGTACCAATGTACCTGGCAAACACTTCACCATTCTGATTCTTAAACAGTTTATAGTTTTCATCAAAGGATTCATCAATGACAATGGGGTTTGCACAAGTGAAGCCAGATAGAGTGGATGGATCTGCTGAAGATTCCTTTGCAGCAACCCATGTGGTTTTGGGGTACTGCTCAGGTTTCCAGTAAGAGCCATCACCATTCATTTTCCTTATGAACCCAACACCCTCTTTCCTCGGGTTTCGGTTCAAGATCTGCTTTTTGAGGACATCACATAGTGTCTGATGCTCTTTAAGACTTTTGTAAATCCCTGTTTCAAAAAATGTCTTCAACCTAGCATTCTCATCAGCAATAGCAGTGGTATCCTCAGCAGAGGGGTTTGTTTCCACATCAACAGTTGAAGATATTGCAACAGTAGCAGCAGTAGAACATTCAGCAACAGAAGTAGTATTATCATGCTCAATGCATTTAAGACATGGTGGTTCAAATCCTTCCTGAGCGGAACTGATCTGTTTGGCGCGAAGTGACTCATTTTCCTTTTGAAGATCTTCATGAGCCGCTCTCAATTTCTCAAGATCTTGCTTCCTTTGAAGATAATCATAGGAAAGCTTTTCATGAGTTGTTGAGAGCGTTTCATGACGACTTTCAAGTTTCTCATACTTAACATGAAGATTTTTTATGTTTTCAATTAAGGACTCAGATCGAGTCATTTCAGCGCCTAACAGATCATCGCTTTTGTCTAACAGTTTTTGAATATGTTCCATGGCTTTCTGTTGTTCAGTTGCAATTTTAGCAAGTGTTTTGTAGCTGGGTTTTGAACCACAATCATAGTCATTGTCACTAGATGTTTGATAGTGAGTAGTGCGTGTGTTTACCTTGGCACCGCGTGCCATGAGGCAGTAGGTAGGAGCGGAGTAGTCCTTGTCATTTGCATCGGTGTCGGTGATGAAGTCATTGTCTTCAGTGTTGAAGATGGACTTGGCAACATATGCTGTAGCCAGACTTGCGACGCCAGAATCGTACTCCTCCTCAGACTCCACCTCCGCCTCCTCAAAAGAGGACTCCTCCTCTGAATCCATTTCCTTGCCAACAAACGCACGTGCCTTGCCAGATGAGCTCTTCTTGTGTGATGAAGACTTTGAGGAAGACTTGGAAGACGACTTTGAGTATTTCTTCTTATTCTTGTCGTCAGAGTCATATTCCTTGCTCTTCTTCTTCTTTTTGTTCTCATTGTCCCACTGCGGACACTCAGAGATGAAGTGGCCAGGTTTCTTGCACTTGTGACATGTTTTCTTCTTGTAGTCATGAGCAGAAGCTTCATCATTCCTTGAGCTTGATCGAGAAGACTTTCTGAAGCCTTTCTTCTTGGTGAATTTTTGGAACTTCTTCACAAGCATAGCAATTTCCCTTCCAATGTCTTCAGGATCATCAGAACTGCTGTCAGATTCTTCTTCAGATGAGGAGACAACTTTTGCCTTCAAGGCACGAGTTCGCCCATAGTTTGGACCGTAGATATCTCTTTTCTCAGATAGCTGAAACTCATGTGTGTTGAGCCTCTCAAGTATGTCAGACGGATCAAGTGTCTTGAAATCAGGACATTCTTGAATCATCAGGGCTAGGGTGTCAAACGAACTGTCAAGTGATCTCAGTAGTGTCTTGACGACTTCATGCTTGGTGATCTCAGTAGCGCCAAGGGCTTGAAGCTCATTCGTGATGTCAGTGAGTCGATCAAATGTGAGCTGGACATTCTCATTGTCATTTCTCTTGAAGCGGTTGAAGAGGTTGCGGAGGACACTGTTTCTCTGATCTCTCTGGGTTGAGACACCTTCATTGACTTTGGAGAGCCAGTCCCAGACTAGCTTAGATGTTTCCAAAGCACTCACACGGCCATATTGTCCTTTGGTCAGATGACCACAGATGATATTCTTGGCAGTAGAGTCCAGTTGAATGAACTTCTTGACATCGGCAGCAGTGACACCTTCTCCAGCCTTGGGAATGCCGTTCTTGACGACATACCATAGGTCGACGTCAATGGCTTCAAGATGCATGCGCATCTTATTCTTCCAGTAGGGATATTCAGTTCCATCGAAGACGGGGCACGCAGCGGAGACTTTAATTATCCCTGCAGTCGACATAGCTAAAACTCCAGGTGGTTAAACCAAATCACACAGAACAAGGGAGTACCTCACTCTGATACCAATTGAAAGTGCGTTATATCGACTAGAGGGGGGGTGAATAGGCGATTTTTACGAAAGTCTTCAAAACGTGGAAGTTTCGAAGACAAACGATAGAAATAAACCTATTACCATAGTCAAGTATTCAATGGAGTGAGAGCACAATGACTAATAGCAGCAATATAGTAAGGATCAGGTAGGAAGATGTTATGAAGCCAACCAGAACACGCAGTCACTCAGTGAAGACAAAAGATAGTGCAAACATACAATGACTTCCCAAGGAGCAACAATAAGTAAAGGGAAGGGAAGGATGAAACCAGTGACTCGTTGAAGACAATGATTTGTTGGACCAGTTCTAGTTGCTGTGATAACTGTACGTCTGGTTAGGGCGGCTAGGTATTTAAACCTGAGGACACACAGTCCCGGACACCCAGTCCTGAACAGGCAGCTCAGGACACCCAGTCCTCACCGTATTCCCCTTGAGCTAAGGTCACACAGACCTCGCCCAATCACTCTGATAAGTCTTCAAGGTAGACTCCCAAACCTTCACAGACTTTGTTCACTGGCAATCCACAATGTCTCTTGGATGCTCAAAACGCGACGCCTAACCGGCTGGAGGATTCACAGTCCTCAAGTGTAATAAGTCTTCAGATCACACAGACAAGAAGACTTAAGTGATGCCTAACACTCTTAGGCTCTGGGTTGTAACGCCCCGGACACACCCGCCGGTGGTCGTTACTCCTGGCGGGATCTAGACTGGCCCCACAGATCAATACTAGTCTTTTCTGCGCACTTTGTCCTCACTCGTGCGCACCCGGGAGCAACTTCCCGGTTGGTCACCCATCCTGAAACTACTCCAAGATGAGCACGCTTAACTTTGGAGTTCTGTCCGAATGGGCTTCCGGAAAAGAAGGAATTCCTTATTGATATGAGTAGTCTATCATCCCTATTAAGCCAGGCTATCATATACACCCCCACTCAGAGGAACCGACGTCCTCGTCGGGCCACAGGAACGTTCCCTCTTGGCACATACGTCTGTGCATCCAGTCCGGTACATGTGCCATGCCGGGTGCCATGACGGGTCACAAACGTCATGAACAACATGACCGCGCACCTATCGCAAACATCCGTGTAACCGCGAGGGTCGGCTCTGATACCAACTTGTAACGCCCCGGACACACCCGCCGGTGGTCGTTACTCCTGGCGGGATCTAGACTGGCCCCACAGATCAATACTAGTCTTTTCTACGTACTTTGTCCTCACTCGTGCGCACCCGGGAGCAACTTCCCGGTCGGTCACCCATCCTGAAACTACTCCAAGATGAGCACGCTTAACTTTGGAGTTCTGTCCGAATGGGCTTCCGGAAAAGAAGGAATTCCTTATTGATATGAGTAGTCTATCATCCCTATTAAGCCAGGCTATCACATGGGTGGTTAGGGCTTTATCCTCGCAAGGAATTCTCTCTCAAAGGCTTTGAGGTGGGTTGCTCTCAAACAACAAAAGCCGTACTCTAACTCTGAGCAGCCAACCGTTTATGGTTGTAGGGGGTGGGCTATTTATAGCCACTAGGCAACCCGACCTGATTTGTCTGAAATGACCCTGGGTCACTAAGGAACTGACACGTGTTCCAACGGTCAGATTTCAAACTCACACGGCAACTTTACTTGGGCTACAAGCAAAGCTGACTTGTCCGACTCTGGACAAGATTCGCTCTCATAGTCTTCACTCGAAGACATAGGTTTTGGTTAAGCATCACTTCAGTCATTCTGACTGGTTCTCTTGGACCCCACTTAATAGTACGGTGGTTCCTGTGACTCAACAAAGAAGAAAAAGAACTACGAAAGATCTAAGTCTTCGAGCTCCATAGGCTTCATGCGATGTCTTCTCTTGTCATAGTCTTCAATGTGAATATCTTCATATACCACCTTTGACATCAATGTCTTCATACATTTTTAGTGGTCATCTCTGGTAGGAAAACCAAATCAATGAGGGACTTCTACCTGTGTTATCCTGCAATTCTCACAAACACATTAGTCCCTCAACTAGGTTTGTCGTCAATTCTCCAAAACCTACTAGGGGTGGCACTAGATGCACTTACAAAAAGGAAGGAGAAGGAGTAGGAGAAGGAAAGGGGGTGGCGCCCCTTCCCTAAACCAATTTGGCCTCCTCCCTTGTGGGGGGGCGCACCAGCCCCTTGTGGGCTGGTTAGCTTACCTCCTAAGGCCCATATCTCCCACCGGGGGGTTCCGGTAACCCCTCGGTACTCTGGTAAAATACCTGAATCACTCGGAACCATTTCGATGTCCGAATACTACCTTCCAATATATGAATCTTTACCTCTCGACCATTTCGAGACTCCTCGTCATGTCCGTGATCTCATCTAGGACTTTGAACAAACTTCGGTCACCAAAAACACATAACTCATTATACAAATCATGATCGACTGTTAAGCGTGCAGACCCTACGGATTCGAGAACTATGTAGACATGACCGAGACACATCTCCGATCAATAACCAATAGTGGAACCTGGATGCTCATGTTGGTTCCTACATATTCTACAAAGATCTTTATCGGTCAAACCACAATAACAACATACGTTATTCCCTTTGTCATCGGTATGTTACTTGCCTGAGATTCGATCGTCGGTATCATCATACCTAGTTCAATCTCGTTACCGAAAAGTTTCTTTACTCATTCCGTAATACGTAATCCTGCAACTAACTCATTAGTCACATGGCTTGCAAGGCTTATAGTGATGTGCATTACCGAGAGGGCCCAGAGATACCTCTCCGATACTCGGAGTGACAAATCCTAATCTTGATCTATGCCAACCCAACAAACACCTTCGGAGACACCTGTAGAGCATCTTTATAATCACCCAGTTACGTTGTTAAGTTTGATAGCACACAAGGTGTTCCTCCGGTATTCGGGAGTTGCATAATCTCATAGATAGAGGAATATGTATAAGTCATGAAGAAAGCAATAGCAATAAAACTTAACAATCATTATGCTAAGCTAACGGATGGGTCTTGTCCATCACATCATTCTCCTAATGATGTGATCCTGTTCATCAAATGACAACACATGTCTATGGTTAGGAAACTTAACCATCTTTGATTAACGAGCTAGTTGCTACCTCTTGAGCACTACGTTGGTTTTCCCCGAAGAGGAAGGGATGATGCAGCAAAGTAGCGTAAGTATTTCCCTCAGTTTTTGAGAACCAAGGTATCAATCCAGTAGGAGGCTACACGCGAGTCCCTCGTACCTGCACAAATCAAATAAATCCTCACAACCAACGCGAATAGGGGTTGTCAATCCCTACACGGCCACTTACGAGAGTGAGATATGATAGATATGATAAGATAATATTTTTGGTATTTTTGTGATAAAGATGCAAAGTAAAATAATGGCAAAGTAAAAAGCAAAGGAAATAACTAAGTAGTAGGAGATTAATATGATAAAGATAGACCCGGGGGCCATAGGTTTCACTAGTGGCTTCTCTTGAGAGCATAAGTATTCTACGGTGGGTGAACAAATTATTGTTGAGCAATTGTCAGAACTGAGCATAGTTATGAGAATATCTAGGCATGATCATGTATATAGGCATCACGTCCGAGACAAGTAGACCGAATCTTGCCTGCATCTACTACTATTACTCCACTCATCGACCGCTACCCAGCATGCATCTAGAGTATTAAGTTAAAAACAGAGTAACGCCTTAAGCAAGATGACATGATGTATAGGGATAAACTCATGCAATATGATGAAAACCCCATCTTGTTATCCTCGATGGCAACAATACAATACGTGCCTTGCTGCCCCTACTGTCACTGGGAAAGGACACCGCAAGATTGAACCCAAAGCTAAGCACTTCTCCCATTGCAAGAAAGATCAATCTAGTAGGCCAAACCAAACTGATAATTCGAATAGACTTGCAAAGATAACCAATCATACATAAAAGAATTCAGAGAAGATTCAAATATTGTTCATAGATAGACTTGATCATAAACCCACAATTCATCGGTCTCAACAAACACACCGCAAAAAGAAGATTACATCGAATAGTTATCCACAAGAGAGGGGGGGAACATTGTATTGAGGTCCAAAAAGAGAGAAGAAGCCATCTAGCTAATAACTATGTGAAAGATCGTGGATGTCGCCTAGAGGGGGGGTGAATAGGCGTTTTAAAATAATTACGGTTTAGGCTTGAACAAATGCGGAATAAACCTAGCGGTTAATTTGCCAAGCACAAAACCTAAAACAACTAGGCTCACCTATGTGCACCAACAACTTATGCTAAGAAAGATAAGCAACTATGTGATAGCAAGATATATGACAAGAAACAATATGGCTATCACAAAGTAAAGTGCATAAGTAAAGGGTTCGGGTAAGAGATAACCGAGGCACGAGGAGACGATGATGTATCCCGAAGTTCACACCCTTGCGGATGCTAATCTCCGTTTGGAGCGGTGTGGAGGCACAATGCTCCCCAAGAAGCCAATAGGGCCACCGTAATCTCCTCGTGCTCTCGCACAATGCAAGATGCCATGATTCCACTAAGGGACCCTTGAGGGCGGTCACCGAACCCGTACAAATGGCAACCCTTGGGGGCGGTCACCGAACCCGTACACTTTGGCAAACCTTGGGGGCGGTCACCAGTACCCGTCAAATTGCTCGGGGCGATCTCCACAACCTAATTGGAGACCCCGACGCTTGCCCGGAGCTTTGCACCATAATGATTGAGCTCCGAACACCAACAACCGTCTAGGGCACCCAAGCACCCAAGAGGAACAAGCTCAAGGGTACCAAGCACCCAAGATTAATAAGCTTCTCAACTTGTAAGTTCCACGTATCACGTGGAGAACTCAAATCGATGCACCAAATGCAATGGCAAGGGCACACGGAGTGCCCAAGTCCTTCTCTCTCAAATCCCACTGAAGCAACTAATGCTAGGGAGGAAAATGAGAGGAAGAACAAGAAAGAGAACACCAAGAACTCCAAGATCTAGATCCAAGGGGTTCCCCTCACATAGAGGAGAAAGTGATTGGTGGAAATGTGGATCTAGATCTCCTCTCTCTTTTCCCTCAAAAACTAGCAAGAATCCATGGAGGGATTGAGAGTTAGCAAGCTCGAAGAAGGTCAACAAAGGGGGAAGAACACGAGCTCAAAGGATAAGGTTCAATGGGGAAGAAGACCCCCTTTTATAGGAGGGGGAAAATCCAACTGTTATGTGCTCAGCCCGCACCCGAGCGGTACTACCGCTCCATGAGCGGTACTACCGCTCAGGCGGAAGAAACAGGGAAAAGGAGCAACAAAACATGAACCTTGGGGCGGTAGTACCATAGGAGACAGCAGTACTACCGCTGGGTTAGGCGGTACTACCGCACCCTTCGGCGGTACTGCCGCGTAGAACGAAGGGTAAAGGGAAAGAGGGAATCGGGCGGTACTACCGCGGAGGAAGGGCGGTACTGCCACTAAGGAGCGGTACTGCCGCACTACTGCCACAGCGAGGTACCGCACAATCCGACACAGAAAAAGACCCCTCGAATCGACGCGGTAGGGACCTGGTAAGCCAACGGTAGTACTGCTGCGGAGTCACTGCCGGTACTACCGCTGCGGAGCGGTACTGCCGCTTGTGACTCCTCAGCAGTACTACCGCTGGGTACCACGGTACTACCGCTGGGACCCTGACAAAAACCACACTCAAGAAAACCAGAACTGCCATAACTTCTGCATATGAGCTCCGAATTGAGCAAACTCAAGCTTGTTGGAAACAAGATGATGAGTAGCATCAAAACAGCAAAACCTCCAACATCGAAAACATCATAGAAGATGCAAGCGAACTCCGTTTTCGATGAACTCAAGCTTGTCAACAAGATGACCGTAAGCTCTAAGACTCACACAGAGAACCAAAGAAGAACCAAGAAATATGATGCAAGGATGCAATGGTTTGAGCTCTCTACTAACGATACGATCAAGCTACCAACTTGAGAGCCCCCCTTGATAGTACGGCAAACGATCCTATAACCCGGTCTCCAAACTACCACCATGAGACCGGTAAAATAGAAAATCTATCAAGAGCAAACCTTTGCCTTGCACATGGTCCACTTGAGCTAGATGATGACGATCTTGATTCCCTCAAGTTGGACCACCTTACTTGATTGCGTTGGCACGATGAAGACTAGATGATTGCTCCCCCATAGTCCACTATGGGTGAGCCACTCTTCGGCACATCTTCACAAGTCCATTGTCACCACAATGGCCGGCAAGCTTCAAGAACTTGATCTCTTCGCGATGATCCACTTGAACTTGCACACGGCAATCTTGATGACGATCACCACTAGATGTCATCCTCTCCATGGGTTGAGTGATATCTTCCTCTTGACACAAGCCCATGAACACGTACCTAACCCCACGTAGAACTCTCACATAGACCATGGGTTAGTACACAAAGCACAATGTACAATGCTTACCAAACCATGGGATCACTTGATCCCTCTCGGTACATCTTCTATGCTTTGTGAGTTGATCAACTTGATTCACTCTTGACTTAGTCTTGATCAACCTTGAATCTTTCCAACTCTCTTCGTTTGGATGATGTCTTGAAGGTAAACATGAATGATCACACAATCTTCTTCTTCAAGACATGCTTGCAATAAGCTCAACTCTCAAATGACCAATCTTTGGATAATTCCTTGAATAGCACCTTGGTCGACACAAACTCTCCTTGAAACCAACACATGTACTCCAAGAAAAGCCTATGGACAAAACCTTCAAATATAACTCAAGGAAACCATTAGTCCATAGAGATTGTCATTAATTACCAAAACCAAACATGGGGGCACCGCATGTTCTTTCACTATGGACCCGTAGGTCTGAGGTAAACTACCCACACTTCATCGGAGGGGCTATGGTGTTGATGTAGAATCCCTCCGTGATTGATGCCCCCTCCGGCGGAGCTCCGGAACAGGCCACAAGATGGGATCTCGTGGATACAGAAAGTTGCGGCGGTGGAATTAGGTTTTTGGCTCCGTATCTGATCGTTTGGGGGTACGTAGGTATATATAGGAGGAAGGAGTACGTCGGTGGACCAACAGGGGGCCCACGAGGGTGGAGGGCGCGCCTGGGAGGGGGGGTAGGCGCGCCCCCTACCTCGTGGCCTCCTCTTTTGTGTCTTGACGTAGGGTCCAAGTCTCCCGGGTCTTGTTTGTTGAGAAAATCACGTTCCCGAAGGTTTCATTCTGTTTGGACTCCGTTTGATATTCCTTTTCTTCGAAACCCTAAAACAGGCAAAAAAACAGCAATTCTGGGCTGGGCCTCCGGTTAATAGGTTAGTCCCAAAAATAATATAAAAGTGGATAATAAAGCCCAATAATGTCCAAAACAGTAGATAATATAGCATGGAGCAATCAAAAATTAGAGATACGTTGGAGACGTATCAAGCATCCCCAAGCTTAATTCTTGCTCATCCTCGAGTAGGTAAATGATAAAAACATAATTTTTGATGCGGAGTGCTACTTGGCATAATTTTAATGTAATTCTTCTTAATTGTGGTATGAATATTCAGATCCAAAAGATTCAAGACAAAAGTTTAATATTGACATAAAAATAATAATACTTCAAGCATACTAACAAAGCAATTATGTCTTCTCAAAATAACATGGCCAAAGAAAGTTATCCCTACAAAATCATATAGTCTGGCTATGCTCCATCTTCACCACACAAAATATTTAAATCATGCACAACCCCGATGACAAGCCAAGCAATTGTTTCATACTTTTGGTGTTCTCTAACTTTTTCAATCTTCACGCAATACATGAGCGTGAGCCATGGACATAGCACTTATAGGTGGAATAGAATGGTGGTTGTGGAGAAGACAAAAAGGGAGAAGATAATCTCACATCAACTAGGCGTATCAACGGGCTATGGAGATGCCCATCAATAGATATCAATGTGAGTGAGTCGGGATTGCCATGCAATGGATGCACTAGAGCTATAATTATATGAAAGCTCAAAAAGAAACTAAGTGGGTGTGCATCCAACTTGCTTGCTCATGAAGACCTAGGGCAATTTGAGGAAGCCCATCATTGGAATATACAAGCCAAGTTCTATAATGAAAAATTCCCACTAGTATATGAAAGTGACAAAATGAGACACTCTATACTATGAATATCATGGTGCTACTTTGAAGCACAAGTGTGGTAAAAGGATAGTAGCATTTCCCCTTCTCTCTTTTTCTCTCATTTTTTTATTTTTTATATTTGGGCCTTTTCTCTTTTTTATGGCCTCTTCTTATTTGGGCTTCTTTGGCCTCTTTTATTTATTTATTTTCGTCCGGAGTCTCATCCCGACTTGTGGGGGAATCATAGTCTCCATCATCCTTTCCTCACTGGGACAATGCTCTAATAATGATGATCATCACACTTTTATTTTTCTTACAACTCAACAATTACAACTCGATACTTAGAACAAAATATGACTCTATATGAATGCCTCCGGCGGTGTACCAGGATATGCAATGACTTATGAGTGACATGTATGAAAGAATTATGAACGGTGGCTTTGCCACAAATACGATGTCGACTACATGATCATGCTAAGCAATATAACAATGATGGAGTGTGTCATAATAAACGGAACGTTGGAAAGTTGCATGGCAATATATCTCGGAATGGCTATATGGAAATGCCATAGTAGGTAGGTATGGTGGCTGTTTTGAGGAAGGTATATGGTGGGTGTATGATACCGGCGAAAGGTGCGCGGTATTAGAGAGGCTAGCAAAGGTGGAAGGGTGAGAGTGCGTATAATCCATGGACTCAACATTAGTCATGAAGAACTCATATACTTATTGCAAAAATCTACAAGTTATCAAAGCAAAGTATTACGCGCATGCTCCTAGGGGGATAGATTGGTAGGAAAAGACCATCTCTCGTCCCCGACCGCCACTCATAAGGAAGACAATCAAAAAATAAATCATGCTCCGACTTCATCACATAACGGTTCACCATACGTGCATACGACGGGAATCACAAACTTTAACACAAGTATTCTTCAAATTCACAACTACTCAACTAGCACAACTTTAATATCACCATTTTCATATCTCAAAACAATTATCAAGCATCAAACTTCTCATAGTATTCAACACACTCATAAGAAAGTTTTATTATTAATCTTGTATACCAAGCATATTAGGATTTTAAGCAAATTACCATGCTATTTAAGACTCTCAAAATAATCTAAGTGAAGCATTAGGGATCAATAGTTTCTATAAAACAAATCCACCACCGTGCTCTAAAAGATATAAGTAAAGTACTAGAGCAAAACTATATAACTCAAAAGATATAAGTGAAGCACATAGAGTATTCTAACAAATTCCAAATCATGTATGGCTCTCTCAAAAGGTGTGTACAGCAAGGATGATTGTGGTAAACTAACAAATAAAGACTCAAATAATACAAGAAGCTCCAAGCAAAACACATATCATGTGGCGAATAAAAATATATCCCCAAGTAAAGTTACCGATAGAAGTAGACGAAAGAGGGGATGCCTTCCGGGGCATCCCCAAGCTTTCGCTTTTAGGTGTCCTTAGATTATCTTGGGGGTGCCATGGGCATCCCCAATCTTAGGCTCTTGCCACTCCTTGTTCCATAATCCATCAAATCTTTACCCAAAACTTGAAAACTTCATAACACAAAACTTAAAGTAGAAAATCTCGTGAGCTCCGTTAGCGAAAGAAAACAAAAGACCACTTCAAGGTAATGTAATGAACTCATTATTTATTTATATTGGTTTTAAAACTACTGTATTCCAACTTCTATATGGTTTATAAACTATTTTACTAGCCATAGATTCATCAAACTAAGCAAACAACACACGAAAAACAGAATCTGTCAAAAACAGAACAGTCTGTAGTAATCTGTAGCTAGCGCAAGATCTGGAACCCCAAAAATTCTAAAATAAATTGATGGACGTGAGGAATTTATCTATACTAGTAAATGTGCACGTGCAATGCACGTCTCGGCCAATGTTACAATAAGACATGAAATTTCACATGCAGACAACATCTATAGCTGCAATGGATGACATTTTATTGGGATAACTTAGGGCTTGTCCGGTTAATTTGTTGTGCTAGACCCAAGCAGATACTGTTTATGTCCGGACGCTGCGCAATACTGTTTATTGTAGTTCTTTTTGGACGAAAGAACATGCTTACATTAATCATACAGGCTGTTTGGGTCAGCAACTCCAAAATATTCACAAGACCTGGTATTCATAGAACTGTAAAAAGCCCTTGCTATGATCCTTGGCAATACACGGCACCATTTGATGTGTTTTTAAACAAAGTAGCTAACCTGAAAATATCAAATGTGTTTGGAGATCCTCAAGCATATGATATTCAACTACCTCTGCATTCTTCTTGCGCCGCCAATTCTCATTACTTGTATCCACAGATACCTGGCCTAAACATCAGTACACCCATAGAAAATGGCAGGAATTATATATATGGAAACAAAACCTAAAAAGCTACTCCCTCTGTCTACTATACCAATCTTGAGCTAAATAGTAAAGAATAAATGAAATTTCATTAAAATACATGCCTGAGTTAAATCTTTACCTGAGATCTGAAAGATCACGACGGCACAACATCAGACATCAAGAAACCTATACCTGTTCTGCAAAAAATTGAACACATCAACCCCCAATGGGAAAACCCAACTTAATATGGACCTCTAACGGACTAAATATGCACTCTATGACTGTAGTAGGTGCACATACTACACCAACCCCCTTCCCAATATAGACCTGAACAGTATCAAATCCTGCAGCAAACACAAGCAATTGAAGCAACCAAAACCAAGGAGGGTGCATGATAATTCGCTACAGATTTGCAAACTAAACAATATGGAAAACACAAAAACCTGGAGGCCGCAGGGAAGCCGAGGATATTCCAAAGCCAGTTCGGATAATTCCTAGAAAAAGAATTCTCCAAAAACAAGTATCTGCTCCCAAAATGCAGGGCCAACAAATCAAAGAAAAGCTCACTTATTTCACCACAGCTGAGTGCTCGGAAGCAATCAAGCCTCGATACTCTCACTGGCGAGGCCGACAGTGTCAAACAGCATGCTATGGAAATCAATGTCAAAAAATTTAGCAAAATCAATGTCCAACAGCATGCTATGAAAATCAATGGAATAAAAAAAATTCAAATAATAATAGCGATGTGCTTACTGTAGGTATGGTTGGTTTGCGAGGCCGACGGTGTCAAACGACATGCTATGAAAATCAATGTCAAAGAATTAGCAACAATAATCTCAAACAACATGTTATGGAAATCAATAGAACACAAAAAAATCCATCTCATAATTATGATGTGTTTGGTGTTGGTATGGTTGGTTCGAGCCTAATTTGAAGCAACAAAGCAGTGATTCATCTTTGGACGCAACAAGTAAGCATCATTCATTTGTTGAAGAATATCTACTAAAAAACTTGACCTTCACCTCAGTTTGTAAATGAAGTTGATTTAACGGCTTGATCAAGGCCCATATGCACCTATGACATGTCCACCTGAATCCAAAGAAATAAATAAATTAGAGTTTACCTTGAACCCACTTTTGATAGTAATTCCACTTGGACGCTCATCAGCCAGAACTCAATGGAGGCATAAGGCACAAACAAAAAACTAACCTGGACAATGAAAAAAAACTTAATCTGGTGGCAAATATTGGACGCGAACTTCTGGGTCTTGAGAAGCTTGGCATACTTGTTGTATGAACCGGTGTCATCCAAAATCTTGCCTAGAAGTAGTATTTACATCAAGCCGAGAGCATGTTTGATCAATTCTTCTTGTGTGCCATTAATCCTTTTCCTGCATTACAGGAACACACGACAAGCTTTGAATTTGCCATGAAAACAATCTGGGTTGAGGTGCTGGGTGTTAATTATAGTGGATTGGACGTCTGCATTCACCTAGCCCCACCTTGGGTGCTACCAGTTCCACGTCGGCAGACCTCGCCATCTCAAGAGAGAGTCAAATAAATAGGAAATGTGGTGGAGATGGGAGGGGGGCAATACCTGCAGAGTTTGAAGGGCCGTCACCGCCGCTTGTTGGATCTCCGTGCCCCATCAACGATCCGAAGTTTCAGCCACCATCGCCTCCTCTTGGTTTGTCGTTGGGGGATCTGTTGGTGGTGAAGAGGAGGGAGGGGAGGAGCTGGGTGCCTGGGTTACCGTTGGGCGTCCGTCGGAGGGAGTGCAATGGAGGTTCCCCATGCGCCTCGGCGTTCTCTGCGTGGAAGCGCTCTGGTGAAGATGCGTTGGGCGCGGCGGAGTCGGGGTTGGAGGTGCAGGACGGGAGGAGCACCGTCGGAGGTCAACATGGCGGGGGGATAGGAGCACCAGCTGAGGTCGGCACAGGAGGTGGCGACGGAGATCGGGCATGCAAGGTGGGGAAGGAGATCAATTGGTGGAGGGAGATAAGGAGAAATCGATTCCTGCCTTATGTGCGGAGGTGTTTTCCTCCGCGGTGGAGTGCAGTCAGTCATGTTAAATACCTAAGTGCACACCAGGGATCAGATTAGATTAAGGAGAGCTGTTAGATTGAGATTGATGGGTCTAATCTTGTGGTGGTAATGAGTCCATGTACGCTTATGGGGTGCATGTAAATAAGTTCTTGTTGGATTTTTTAATAGTAGTGGAATCATCTACAAAAAGAATTAACTAAATAGAACATTCCAAATAAAAATGGCAGTAGTTCTTGTGAGCGCTAAAGTTTCTGTTTTTTACAGCAAGTGTAACAAGACTTTCCCCAAGTCTTCCCAACGGTTCTACTTGGCACAAACACTAATTAAACACAAAAAACACAACCAAAACAGAGGCTAGAAAAATTATTTATTACTAAACAGGAGCAAAAAGTAAGGAATAAAAATAAAATTGGGTTGCCTCCCAACAAGCGCTAGCGTTTAACGCCCCTAGCTAGGCATAACAAGCAAGGATAGATCTAGGTATTGCCATCTTTGGTAGGCAATCCGTAAGTGGCTCTCATAATAGATTCATAAGGTAATTTAATTTTCTTTCTAGGAAAGTGTTCCATGCCTTTCCTTAATGGAAATTGGAATATAATATTTCCTTCCTTCATATCAACAATTGCACCAATCGTTCTAAGGAAAGGTCTACCAAGAATAATAGGACATGAAGGATTGCAATCTATGTCAAGAACAATAAAATTTACGGGCACATAATTCCTATTTGCATCAATAAGAACATCATTAATTCTTCCCATAGGTTTCTTAATAGTGGAATCCGCGAGGTGCAAGTTTAAAGAGCAATCATCAAAATCACGGAAACCTAACAAATCACACAAAGTCTTTGGCATAGTGGAAACACTAGCACCCAAATCACATAAAGCATAGCATTCATGATCTTTAATTTTAATTTTAATAGTTGCTTCCCACTCATCATAAAGCTTTCTAGGGATAGAAACTTCCAATTCAAGTTTTTCTTCATAAGATTGCATCAAGCCATCAATGATATGTTTAGTAAATGCTTTATTTTGACTATAAGCATGAGGAGAATTTAGCACGGATTGCAACAAGGAAATAAAATCAATCAAAGAGCAATTTTCATAGTTAAATTCCTTGAAATCCATAATAGTGGGTTTAGCAACATCTAGGGTTTTAATTTCTTCAATCCCACTTTTATTAGTTTTAGCATCAAGATCAAAAAATTCCGAATTCTTAGAACGTCTTCTAGGTAAAGGTGGATCATATTCAGTCATGTCATTATCAAGATTCATATTGAAAAACAAAGATTTAATACGGGTCACATCAATAACTTTTAGATCTTCATCATTATTTTCATAGCAATCTGGTTTAGGGGCCATCCTATTAACTAAGTTGGCCTGCTTATCCGAAATTTCAGCAGTCAATTTCTCAAGACGAGCAATCTGGGATCTTAAACCATCGAATTCTTTAGACATATCATCAAGCTCTTTATTCATATAACTCATAAAACTTTTCTGTTCCTTAAGCTCGTTTCTGAAGAAACTATTATGTTCAAATTGCAAAACCGTAAAACTCCTGACATTGCTTTCGATCTCTTCTAACCTTTCAAGGTGGAGATCCCAAATTTAGGTAGAGCCATTGTGACAAGCAAGCAAACTAACACACAAGCAAACAAAAAGCAAGTGGGCAAAAAGAGGCAAATAGAGAAAGAGATGGTGGATAGGGAGAGAGAGGACGAATAAAACGGCAAGGGTGAAGTGGGGGAGAGGAAAACGAGAGGCAAATGGCAAATAATGTGATGCGGGAGATAAGGGTATGTGATGGGTACTTGGTATGTTGACTTTTGCGTAGACCTCCCCGGCAACGCGCCAGAAATCCTTCTTGCTACCTCTTGAGCACTGCGTTGGTTTTCCCCGAAGAGGAATGGATGATGCAGCAAAGTAGCGTAAGTATTTCCATCAGTTTTTGAGAACCAAGGTATCAATCCAGTAGGAGGCTACGCGCGAGTCCCTCATACCTACACAAAAACAATAGCTTAACGCAACCGACGCTCTTAGGGGTTGTCAATCCCTTCACGGTCACTTACGAAAGTGAGATCTGATAGATATGATAAATAATATTTTTGGTATTTTTGGTATAGAGATGCAAAGTAAAAAGTAAAAGCAAAGAAATAATAAAGTGATGGAGATTGATATGATGAGAAAGAGACCCGGGGGCCATAGGTTTCACTAGTGGCTTCTCTTAAGAGCATAAGTATTCTACGGTGGGTGAACAAATTACTGTTGAGCAATTGACAGAATTGAGCATAGTTATGAGAATATTTAGGTATGATCATGTATATAGGCATCACGTCCGAGAAAAGTAGACCGACTCCTGCCTGCATCTACTACTATTACTCCACCCATCGACCGCTATCCAGCATGCATCTAGAATATTAAGTTAAAAACAGAGTAATGCCTTAAGCAAGATGACATGATGTAGAGGGATAGTTTCATGCAATGTGATTAAAAAAACCCATCTTGTTATCCTCGATGGCAACGATACAATACGTGCCTTGCTGCCCCTTCTGTCACTGGGAAAGGACACCGCAAGATCGAACCCAAAGCTAAGCACTTCTCCCATGGCAAGAACAACCAATCTATTAGGCCAAACCAAACTGATAATTCGAAGAGACTTGCAAAGATAACCAATCATACATAAAAAAATTCAGAGAAGATTCAAATATTATTCATAGATAGACTTGATCATAAACCCACAATTCATCGGTCTCAACAAACACACCGCAAAAAGAAGATCAAATAAATCCTCGCAACCAACACGAATAGGGGTTGTCAATCCCTAGACGGCCACTTACGAGAGTGAGATCCGATAGATATGATAAGATAATATTTTTGGTATTTTTGTGATAAAGATGAAAAGTAAAATAAAGGCAAAGTAAAAAAGCAAAGGAAATAACTAAGTAGTAGGAGATTAATATGATAAAGATAGACCTGGGGGCCATGGGTTTCACTAGTGGCTTCTCTTGAGAGGATAAGTATTCTACGGTGGGTGAACAAATTACTGTTGAGCAATTGACAGAATTGAGCATAGTTATGAGAATATCTAGGCATGATCATGTATATAGATATCACGTCCGAGACAAGTAGACCGACTCCTGCTTGCATCTAGAGTATTAAGTTAAAAACAGAGTAATGCCTTAAGCAAGATGACATGAAGTAGAGGGATAAACTCATGCAATATGATGAAAACCCCATCTTGTTATCCTCGATAGCAACAATACAATACGTGCCTTGCTGCCCCTACTGTCACTTGGAAAGGACACCGCAAGATTGAACCCAAAGCTAAGCACTTCTCCCATTGCAAGAAAGATCAATCTATAGGCCAAACCAAACTGATAATTCGAAGAGACTTGCAAAGATAACCAATCATACATCAAAGAATTCAGAGAAGATTCAAATATTGTTCATAAATAGACTTGATCATAAACCCACAATTCATCGGTCTCAACAAACACACCGCAAAAAGAAGATTACATCGAATAGTTCTCCACAAGAGAGGGGGAGAACGTTGTATTGAGATCCAAAAAGAGAGAAGAATCCATCTAGCTAATAACTATGGACCCGTAGGTATGAGATAAACTACTCACACTTCATCGGAGGGGCTATGATGTTTATGTAGAAGCCCTCCGTGATTGATGCCCCCTCCGGTGGATCTCTGAAACAGGCCCCAAGATGGGACCTCATGGATACAGAAAGTTGCGGTGGTGGAATTAGGTTTTTGGCTCCGTATCTGATCGTTTGGGGGTGTGTAGGTATATATAGGAGGAAGGAGTACGTCGGTGCGGCAACAGGGGGCCCACGAGGGTGGAGGGCGCGCCTAGGGGGGTAGGCGCGCACCCTACCTCATGGTCTCCTCTTTTGTGTCTTGACGTAGGGTCCAAGTCTCCCAGGTCTTGTTTGTTGAGAAAATCACGTTCCCGAAGGTTTCATTCCGTTTGGACTCCGTTTGATATTCGTTTTCTTCAAAACCCTAAAACAGGCAAAAAACAACAATTCTGGGATGGGCCTCCGGTTAATAGGTTAGTCCCAAAAATAATATAAAAGTGGATAATAATGCTCAATAATGTCCAAAACAGTAGGTAATATAGCATGGAGCAATCAAAATCTATAGATACGTTGGAGACGTATCACTAGTCTATTAGAGGCTTACTAGGGACACGGTGTTTTGTCTATGTATCCACACATGTATCAAGTTTCCGGTTAATACAATTCTAGCATGAATAATATATATTTACCATGATATAATGAAATATAAAATAACAAGTTTATTATTGCCTCAACGGCATATTTCCTTCAAATTTCATCGGTGCCTCACACTGGTACGGTAGTGATACGTCTCCAACACATCTATAATTTATGAAGTATTCATGATGTTATTTTATCATTCTTGGGTGTTTTACAATCATTTTATAGCAACTTTATATCATTTTGGGGGACTAACCTATTGACCAAATGCCCAGTGCCAGTTGCTGTTTTTTGCTCGTTTTTTACATCGCAGGAAATCAATATCAAACGGAGTCCAAACACCGCGAAACTTTACAGAGATTTTTTTGGACCAGAAGGAACGCAATGGGCCAGAGCTGCACCTGGGGGTGCCCCGAGGGGGGCACAACCCACCAGGGCGCGCCAGGGCCCCCTGGCACGCCCAGGTGGGTTGTGCCCACCTCGGTGGCCTCCCGTACCCCTTCTTTGCACTATAAATTCCCAAATATTCCGAAACCCTTCTGGGTTAACCTAGATCAGAAGTTCCGCCGCCGCAGGGCTCCGTAGCCACCAAAAACCAATCTAGAACTGTTCCGGCACCCTTCCGGAGGGGGAAATCATCTCCGGTGGCCATCTTCATCATCCGAGCGGCCACCACGATGACGAGGGAGTAGTCCACCCTCGGGGCTGAGGGTTTGTACCAGTAGCTATGTGTTTTATCTCCCTCTCTTTCTCTCTCGTGATCTATATCCTGGGCTTTGTTAGCATAGATGGATCATATGATGTTTCTCCCCTCTATACTCTTGTTGTGATGAATTGAACCTTTACCCTTTGAAGTTTTGTCTTGTCGGGTTGAATATTCAGAGATGAGAACACATGATATATGTATTGCGGTATGAATACTTGAGGTGACAATGAGGTATCATATTGATTCACTTGATATATGTTATGACATTCAACTCTCGGATTCCCGCGGTGATATTGGGGTAATCTATGCATAGGGGTTGATGCACGTTTTTATTATCATTTCTCCGATAGAAACTTTGGGGTCTCCTTGTAGTTATTTGTGTGGATTGAGTATTATGAATATGAATTTGCTTTGGTGTTATTCTAGTACGAACTCTAGAATAGATCGAACGGAAACAATAGTTTTGTGTTATTTTAGTACGAACTCTTGAATAGATCGAATAGAAAGAATAGCTTTGAGGTGGTTTCGTACCCTACAAACAATTTCTGTATTTTGTTCTCTGCTATTAGGAACTCGGGAGTGATTCTTTGTTGCACTTTGAGGGATAATCATATGATCCAACTATGTTAGCACTGTTGGGAGATTGCACTAGTGAAAGTACGGACCCTAGGCCTTGTTTTTAAGCATTGAAATACCATTTTTGTGCCCGTTTACTATTTACTAACTTGCTGTTTTTATTTATTAAGATTATAAAAATATATTTCTACCATCAATATTACACTTTTATCACCATCTCTTCACCGAACTAGTGCACCTATACAATTTGCCATTGTATTGGGTGTGTTGGGGACACAAGAGATTTCTTGTATTTGGTTGTAGGGTCGTTTGAGAGAGACCATCTTCGTCCTACACCTCTCACGGATTGATAAACCTTAGGTCATCCACTTGAGGGAAAATTGCTACTGTCCTACAAAACTCTGCGCTTGGAGATCCAACACGTGTCTACAAGAATAAAGTTGCGTAGTAGACATCAAGCTCTTTTCTGGCGCCGTTGCCGGGGAGGTGAGTGCTTGAAGGTACATCTTTAGATCTTGCAATTGAATCTTTTAGTTTCTTGTTTTATCACTGTAACATCCCAAATTTTCAATTTGGAATCTTTTACAATTTTAGTTAAGCATCTATGCATTTTGTTTGAATTGTGTGGCATTTGGAAATTTTCAGAGGCATTTGAGTTTTGTTTGAATTGGATTCAACTTGGCAATTGAAATTTATTTCAAAAAGAAATGCTTGACAAAATAATTGAGCAAAAGTATGGAAGGAGCTAACATGACACTCCAAAAATGTCAGAAGAAATTAATGCCAAAAAGTTTGAATTCAAATTTGAATCTTATTTGGGATTACCAGAAGATGTTTTTTTAGTTTGTGTTTTGCCTCTGGAAAAATGTCCACGTTGTAGGATTAATTCCCCTGAGATTTTTCATATATATATGTCTTATATAAAAATGTTATAGTTTTCTCTTAGTTTACTTTTTCTCTCTGGCTTAATTAAAAAAAGGGAAAAGCCCCCCCCCCCCCCCGAGCTGGCCAGGCTCGGCCCAGCCAGCGAGGCCGCAGCCCAGCCAGCGCCGAGCCACCAGCCCAACATAGCGGCCGCACCCGAATCCCCTCCCGACCGGTCGCCCGCTCGCCTCCTTCCCTCCTCTCTCTCACTGGCAGCGGGACCTGCCCCTGTTCTTTCAACTCGCCCACGCCATGCCGCACCAGAGGCGACCACCGTCGCCTGACACCGCGATCTTCTCGGGATCGCGATCCCGCGTCACCCCCTCCTCCAAGACCTTGCCCTATATAAACCCCTTGGCCTCCTCTCTCTATCCCCTAAAACCCTAAGCTCAAAACCACCCGTAGCCACCGCCGTCGCCAAACGCATCTCAGCGCCGCCGCCTCGGTTCGCCACCGCTTCTACCACCGGTGAGCACCCCCCTGGACTCCAAGCTCCACCACGCGAACCGCCTCATCCTCCCACAACCCCTGGCATCTTTTTGATCTTCCTCGACGCCTACAGGAAGCCGCCCGAGCACCGCCGCTCTTCGTCGGAGCTGCAGCTCACCAGGACCCCGCCGTCGACGCCCCGGCCGTTTCCGTCATCCCCGAGCGACCTCGACATCACCACCGCCTCCGCCTCGCTCCGCCGCATCGCCCCGACCTCGCCGCCGCCGCACTGGACCACCACCGCCACCAACGCCCGAGCCCACCTCACGTCCGACCGCTGCTGTAAGCCGCCGGACCCCACTCCACCGTTAGATCGGCAACCTACGGCGTAGATTAGAAATAGTGAATGGCTAGGTTTTTTTATTAGACTGGTTTTAGTTGGGTTTTGTTCCGGTTTAGTTACCTGGTTTGGTTTGACCGAACCGGTCGGTTATTTCCGTTTAGTCATGGGCGCATTTTAGTTAGCTTTCGCCTGAGCGTTAGATAGGCCCAGTAGCGCCTGTTTTGTTTTTAGTTTTAATTTTTTAGTTTCTGTTTTAAAAACAGAATAGTTCTCTTCTTGTAAAGTCTATATCTTTTAGGTTGTTTAATATTTTTGTTGATTCTTTTTTTGTTAGTTTACAAATTTCCTATAATTTCTGTAGAAAATAGATTCGGCCATGTTTAAGCTTATAAAAATAGTTTTATATTAGTTTTAGTCAGATTAGTATTTCTACTATAATTTGAGCTAGAATTAATATTTTTAGGTGATACTTTTTCCACTGCTTAGTTTTGACCTAGCCTAGCAGTAGGAACTAGTTGGGGTATTTGTAGATTGTATTAAAATTAGTTTTAGTCGAAATCAAGCTTTTCTAGTTTTTTTAGCTTGCTGTTGCTTCCTGCTACTCTAGTTATTATAGAATTTTAATTTACCCCTGTTATAATTTATTTTAGATTAGTTTCTGTAGTTACAGACGGTGAACATTTATTTACAGCAAAATAAAAAGTTTTATTTTATTTTCTTATTAGTTTTGTTTTAGGTATAAGAGGAGTTCTATAATAGATATTGATGTGATTCTTTTTGCACCTAGTTTATATGCTGTTTTCCTTTATGTTAGTTAGCAAAACCCTTGTTTTGGTTCTGTTAAGAAAAATGTTAGTGGGATAAAACTATTTCTTTGTTGTTGCTTGAAGTGATGAAAACCTTGATTTTGTTTTCCTCGAGTTTTCTTTGGTTTTGGTTTGAGTGCTTGTGTGTTTCCCTTTAGCTTGCTGTTATGTTATTTAGTGGAATACTTATTTGTGCTATTGTTTGACTCGATAGAATTTCCGGAGTGCGAAGCTTGCTATCTCGAGTCACTAGCGTTTGAAGACCGTCAGCCAGGCAAGTCATTTGATCATGTTTTACAATACCTATGATTTTGTTGCATTAGAATTATTCCTCCCCACCATGCATGCAGTAGGAGAATTTTAAGTTATGTCTTGAGTAGTATCATGAGGTAGGATGAACCCAATTACCCTTGCTACTATTGCCCGGGATGATGTAGTTTATCTTGCTATGCTTGTAGACGGGGTTGGTTTAGAGATTCATAAGGGAGATGTGGGAGTCAAGATGATGACAACCCCATGACTTCAAGATCAAGATGGACTTCAAATTCACTACTGGGTGGAGGACGGTTGACGGGCACCCTGGAGGAACCAGCGGATGGCCGGGATGCATGGAGAAGCGCCATGACATCTTGCGGAAAGCTTCACCCGGCCATGAAGAGACGGATGGATACCCCTTGACCGGAAGCTTACCTGTGCAGCCGCAAGCCATTATGGGCTCTGGCTGGGTTGACCTTAGGCGTGACTCTGGACGGACGGTGCCAGCAGATGTAGAAGAACGGTAGGACATGGATGGGCACCGGCAGTGCCCATAGAAACTCTATGGAAGACTCTGTTTCGTTCATCCCATCTTCAAACACCAGGCAGTGCGAGGACATAAAGGAGGGAACGATTCTTGCGGGTAAAGTGCACAAGACTCTGCAGAGTAACAACCTAATCGATTAGCCATGTCCCCGGTTACGGACAAATGAGCCTTTGGAAATTGGAGTATTTCGGAAATCTCAACACCAAACAAATTAATTAATTGAGGGGTTAATTAATAATTGGGAATGAGACATTGGTTGGCAGAACCATCTCAATAACTACCAACATTTTGTAGTAATTGTAAGCAAGTCCTTTGTTGTAGGGAAAAACTGGCTTTTTCGCAAAAACATAAAACTTAGAGCCCCACAGCCAAATTGCATATAGTGTTAGCATTATTATTATTATTATTATTGTTCTCTCTATGACTTGCCGACATATTCTAAATGCTGACCTACATGGCTACAACGTCTCATGTTGCAGAGGAGTTTTGCGACCAGGAGTGAAGCTACGATCTACGCTTGGCAATTGCCCTATGGAGTCGGATGGACTCGCTATTCGTCTACGCTTCCGCAGCTTTATTTAGTTTATTTCTCATGAGTTGGCCTTCGGCCGAATTTATTATGATGTAATAAAGACTCGATATGAGAATCATGTAATAAATTCAGGTGTAATTGAACTTTGAATCTTTTCATCAATGTACTGTGTGTGCCAGCATGATCTTGGGATGGTACAGCTACACAGAGACTTGACCGATTTTGGGTCGGGTCGTTACAGAGATGGTATTCAGAGCACACGCTGACCGTAGGACGTAACCCCTAGGATCGGAAAGCCATAGGAAGAACTATTTTATTTTTTGTCCTTATCATTCCATAATTCTCCCTTGTTCATTTCTGACTTCTCTCCGATTTCAACATTCTAGATGGCCATCAAGTTCATCCCAGTTCTGCTCCCGGAGTTTTGCCAGCCAGATGAGATAATGATTTTTGGCAGGAGGCTGGTCCAGATCATCAAGGAATTGAATATTGCTCTGCCGTCTATCACCGGGACCCCTATCATGGCATTTCCAGAAGACCCTCGCTATAGGATTAAGGTACACATACCAGGGAGGACTTTCGGAAGTCTCTCAGCGCCCGTTGACTTCAGGTTCACTGCTCCCACTTGGATACTCGGGAGAGACATAGCAATTCATACTGCACTTGGACGCATCCAGGAGGAATACAGGGCCGAGCTCGTTGGATCAGACCACACCATGATTTCTGGTAGGACTGCAGATGGAGAGCTCATCCGCACTATTGATGACGACTCCGTTCGCTCATATGCCTAAGACTTGGAGGCTCACATCAGGGCTCTAGAGATTCAAATGCGCAGGAGCTTGAAGACGGTCCAAAAGTTGCATCTTCGTGAAATGGAACTGGAGGATGCAGCACGTGAAGCCCACTATGAGCATGAAGAAGAAGTCAAGGATTTTATGGATAGACTCGAGGACCGGAAGAAATATATTGCCACACTGGAGGAGAAGTGGATTTGGGAGAAGACCTTTTTCCGAGTAGATATGATGGACCCCTCGTGAGCAATGACGAGGATTATGAAGAGAGCTCCACCGAAGGAAACCGCAAGAGGAGGCGCCGCACTAGAGGACGCAAGGATAATTGATGAAGACATTTATTCAACCACCATGTTATTTTATTTTTGTCAATCAGTTAGGCCGTTACTTTTGATTAGTCGTGAGATTTTGTAATCCGAGATTGAATCTTGTTTGAGATGAATGAATAAATGATTGGTGTGATTATGTTTGTGCATTCATTTGGGTAGTGCTATTTTCTCATTAGACCCTTGTTCTACTCTAATTTCTCATCCACTCCATAACACCTGATGCCTCCGAGACGTGACCCCGGTTTCACATTCCCGCCGGAGCTCACCCAGCTGATTCAACAACAGAATGCCTTAATACAAATGCTTATCCAAAACCAAGGCAACAACAACAACAATCCACCGCCACCACCCCCTGTCGATAACCTGACCCGGTTCCTAAGGCTGAATCCGCCGGTGTTCTCTAGTAGCACCGAGCCGATTGTAGATGATGATTGGCTCCGCAAGATCGGAAGGGATCTAACAACTGCTGGATGCACAAATGCTGAGAAGGTGCATTTTGCCGCACATCAACTGAATGGACCTGCAGCCTCTTGGTGGGAGAACTACACCGCCACTTATCCGGTCGCCACGATGACATGGGATCAGTTCCAGCGGGCCTTCCGCACTGCTCATGTCTCAGCTGGAGCCATGAGTCTGAAGAAGCGTGAGTTACGCAACTTACGCCAGGGGAACCATACTGTGGGGCAGTATGTGGATGAGTTCAGCATTCTCGCTATGCCCCAGATGATGTGGCCACAGATGCCGCAAAACAGGAGAAGTTTCTTGAGGGACTCAATGATGAGCTGGGAATGCAGCTAATGGCACTACAACAAAATCCCCCATATAACAACGCATGTCTACCAACGAATCATATGTATGTGTTGTTTGGGCCACCTCCCACTTCCCATGATTTGCTAACCTCCCGTGCCCACTTCACATTATCTACAAAAAAAAGCCTTAACATTAGGGCGCTACCTCCTCGGTGCAAGTACCATGCAGCCAAGCCAAATCTCTTCTCTCCGTGACCACAACGCCTCCGCCGCCATCGCCGCCACCACCTCTGATTCTGGCTAGCTCCGGCGCTCTGCCTCGCTGTTGCTCACCACACCAGCTACCCCTCACTGCTCTCTCCGACCCCCCCCCCCCCCCCCCCCCCCCCCACCATGGCGACGTCTTCAGCGCCCCTACATGCGGTGCACAACAACCCTAGTGGCCACAGGTCGCCAGCGCCCGCGCCCCCTCTGGTTGTCGCCCTACTACCCAGTCCCCGTGGCACATCTCCACACGCACGGCTGCTAGCTCGTCGGTGGTGATGCTGCTCTGCCTCAGCAACCTCGAATCCGACGCCACTGACGATTCAGTAAGCCACTCCTCTACTGACCCCCTGTTTTCTTACCCTACTTGGTTCTTTGTGAGGTAGGCCATGGCAGATTCTTCTTTGCCGGCCATCATGATACGATCTGCAGGACCTTGACCACTCATCCTGATCCACCGCCGCCACCGGTGTCCATGCCATTCCACTTCAAAAATCAGATGATTCCTAAAGATGACGTTTTGTCCCCTCCCCTTTTCATTCCTGCCTTTGAGATTGTATAACACTGAGCACTTACTTGTGTACCTCTGTCCCTCTCTCGTAGTACTGCACTACTGCTACCATGTATGACTCTGATTGAAACAGCGACAATGCGAAACACAGGGAGTGTGCATCGTTCATGTCTATGTATCTCATTATATACATCAATGTTCATTATATGTACAGCTCACACCGTTTTCCCTTCTTATTAATTAATTTCAATGTATGATTATTTTTCATGCAGCTTGGCGTCTTTCATTAGTCCCCTTGAAAACATCACTGACCAGATGGCTATATGTTTCATGCAATGATCTGTGCGGGGTGTTGTGAAGCGGAGAGGCAGAGGACTTACAGTGGTAGAATCAGAACATCAGATCACTTGTGGCGTGTTGTCTGCTGGCCTAGATGGAAAGATTGCCCGCTGTACCGCAGGTGAGTAGGACCGAGGGCAAGGCACACGTGGGGAGGAAACACTTGCACCTAGGTTAAAGGAAGGGCTAAGTACGATCAATCCAATCTGGTTACATGTGTCGGCCTCTAGCTTGCTGTAAAGACGTGCTCTTGCGGAGAACCAGAGTAATGCTTTGATTCTCGCCAACGCATCAATATAGTGTGCTTGAAGCTTTTGTGGAACTTTCACTACATGGTAGTGTTAATGCTTTTCCATGCTCTTTCAAACCATACTTCAATCTACTAATGTACATGCTTCAATATAGTCTGTTTGAGAACAGTTTGTCGGGATATGAGAATGAGTCAATTCAGTCCGTTTGGACTGATCTGTATAGTACCCAATATGTTGCAAACCCCGACTTATTTCTTATATTGTAGGACAAAATTTTATAATTCCCTTCAATATATATGAAAATATGGTTACATTTTTTGCTGGGGATGGTTAGCTTATTTGTATCTAAATCATCTAGAACTTGAATGCAATGTGAACAGTTCGAACAATTACAATGTTAATATTACTAAGATAGCAGGCCGTATTTTAAGCTTACAAGAACACCAGATTAGTTATTTTCTCACCCGCAAAAGAAAAAAGATTTGTTATTTCCTGATAGAAAAAAGATTAGTATATCTGAAAATGAAAGTCGTCACGTTAAAACTTTTGGACGATTTATTTTTATTGCTCGAGTATTGAACTATAGGTAGCATGTTCCATGTTGAACTGCAAATTTAGAAAGAAAAAAAATCATTTGATGGTAGAAAAAAATCACACAAAACATAGATTACTGGTAAATATTTCTAGGTAGTAAGTTAAGAGTCGAAAACCCACAAAGCCACACAAGATAAACACTAGCCCATGTGAATGCGCGGTTTAACGACTAGTAGTATAAAATGCCCAAATATGGTGATTTCACCAAACTTTTTGCACATGGATGTTTCAGATAAAGAGCTACCTGGAGTTCGAGCTCCATTTTGCACTTCTGGTTAAGTTTTTTTGAAAGGTGCTTATAATATAGAAAACACTTTAGATAGAAATTCTAACGTGAGTTGTTCATTGTTTGAAACTTCTGTTGAACTTATCACATGATACCTGAATGTGGGTTGCTTTAGACTTGCCTTGAGGAACTGGTGACAAAATACACATAAACCAAGTTTTTTAAAATTATCTCCAGGAACTATATTCCCAATTACCCATATAGGATGTTGTCGAAGGGATTTTTGTTGTTCTGTAGAATCTTTGTGGAACGAAATTCACACCTAAATGTAACTTATATGGCACAATAAGTTTCCATTATCTTAGTTCAAGTTTTCTTTTTGTGAGGTTACTTCAAGTTACTCTTTATTTAATTGGCTGGACAACAAAATAACAGTATATGTGTGTGGCTATCTTAAAGTTTCAATTACCCACTTGCAGTATACAATTTACTATTTTTCTGTATGCTATAATCTAGATGCCTTAACGTGGCTAATCTTTGATCTTAGGATGAGACTTCCTTTTTTCGTATTAAGAGGGAACCATGTTGATGACAACATGCATGTCTATATGTTTGATATATATGGTCCTAATGTATGTTTGGTTTGTGACATATGGCAAAAGAAAAGAAAAATATTGAGGGGACAAACTTTAAGAGTCCCTAACAGACTGGCATGCCTACTTCCCAGTTATACATTCTTGTTAAAATTAAATCGAGCCTCTGCTAGGAATAAGGAACGGCAAGAATTTGTATTGGTCATTTATAGTACACTGAACTGATTGAGCATTCCTTCAATAAATGATTAATCCTAGAATATTTAAGTTTTGCATGCGGCTTCCATCTCCACATGTTGAATTTTCATTCTGTTTATTTAATCTATTGCAGTGGCGCTTTGCCAGTCAGTTCTAGTACTGGTGATGTGCAGGGTGGTGGTGCTTCATCCTATAGCAATGTCAAAGAAGGCGTCGAGAGAAGTTCATAGAGAAGCTTGTCATCTACTCCCTCCGTACCTAAATATATGGCGTTTTGGTGGGCTAAGTAGCATGAAGGCTGATGAAGACAAAGATGATGCATGGCTAGGTTGTTGATAGAAAGATCAAGAATGGGGCTACTACAAGATAGTTTTACATTTCACCTTCTTTTTCATGGTTAATATATAGGAGATTATGTAATATCTTTTTCAGATTGTGTTCCATGTAATGCAACCGAGTTGATTAAATATATGAAATCTTTCTGTTTACTGGATTGCTGCTCCTTGCACTATTGTTCGTAGTATATAAAATACCAGTAATTGTTCATGCTATGCACAGATTCATGGAAGCGCTGCACTGAAAATTAATTTGTGTAGGGTATCAGCAACGTATACGAACTGTTGGTGGCCTGTAGATATATATGTTGCAATCTTGCAACACCTTTGCACGTCCATTACCAACACAATTATATGTGTTGTAGTAGACTCTTCCAACGCCACCAACGGCAATGGATACTAATCCGTTGGTGTAGATCTTTCCAACGCATATATGGACATTAGGCAATGCAACAATGCATTGCTAAAGGGGGGTTTCTGTTGTAGTGTGGTGGCTACCTTCAACAACTACCAAGAGCTGGTAGACAAGGCCACTATACTTGAAGGCAAGCAGCAGCAGATTGAAAGCCGCAAGCGGAAATATGGCCAGGGAAAGTACAACTCCGGAGCTCAGAAGCCCCGCTATGCCCATACTCGGGAGGACATACCCATCACAACCATGGAGGACATAATCATGGAGGACATAACCATGGAGGGAATGGGAACAATCGCAACCACGACAACAAATCCAAGTCAGGCAATGGAGGCAACGGCAACCAACACCGCCCAACTCCGACTCAGAAGGATCTGAGTCATATCACCTGTTTCAAGTGCCAGAAGACAGGACACTATGCCACCGATTGTCCAGAGGCCAAGCAGAGGAATGGAAACGGCAACGGCAATGGAAGCTCAACAAAGAAGCCCAACCCTTTTCCTCGTGCTCAGGTGAATCACATTGACGTGGAGGACGTCTATGATCAGCCAGACACTGTGGTTGGTAAGTTTTTTTATTAAATTCACGTCCAGTATTGGTACTCTATGATTCCGGTGCAACGCATTCATTCATATCAAGGGTAGTTGTGGAAAAGTATGGGTTGCCCACTAGGACCCTTAGAACCCCGCTCCAAGTCACTTCCCCAGGAGGAGAGATGATGGCAGGCTTAGGCTGTCATTCAACCCTCAGCATCAGAAATCATGATTTTCCCGTACACCTCATAATCTTAGAATCCCAGGGATTGGATGTGATCCTAGGCATGGACTGGTTGACGAAGTTTGAAGGGAACATCGACTGTGCCCGCAAGACTATTTTGCTCACCACCCCGGAGCAGAAGAGGATCAAGTATGTATCCAGACGCACACCGATAAAGAAGCAGGTGAATTCGCTCACGGGAGTGGTTCAGGAGGAAGTGCCTATAGTACAAGATTTTCTGGATGTATTTCCGGAGGAATTACCAGGAATGCCAGCGGACAGAGAAATAGAATTTTTGATCGAGTTATTACCTGGCACAACCCCAATATCCAAGAGACCATATCGGATGCCCCGAATGATTTGGAAGAGATCAAGCAGCAGATCAAGGAATTATTGGAGAAAGGATATATTCGCCCAAGTTCGGCACCTTGGGGAGCCCCGGTTCTTTTGGTAGAGAAGAAGGATGGAACCCTGAGAATGGTTGTAGATTATCGTTCATTGAACGACGTGACCATCAAGAATAAGTACCCTCTGCCGATGATTAATGATTTATTTGATCAGTTAGTCGGAGCCAAAGTGTTTTCCAAGATCGATCTTCGATCAGGGTATCATCAGCTGAAGATTCGTGAACAGGATATACCCAAAACAGATTTCACCACCAGGTATGGTTTATATGAGTATACCATCATGTCATTCGGATTGACTAATGCCCCTGCGTATTTCATGAGCATGATGAACAAGGTATTTATGGAATATCTGGACAAGTTTGTTGTGGTGTTCATCGATGACATATTGGTTTTCTCCAAGAGCAAGGAAGAGCACAAGGAACATCTGCGTCTAGTTCTGGAGAAACTCCGAGAACACCAGTTATATGCCAAGTTCAGCAAATGTGAATTTTGGTTGAAGGAAGTCGGATTCCTCGGACATGTTATTTCAGGAGAAGGAATAGCAGTCGACCCCACCAAGGTTGAATCGGTCACCAGCTGCCAATCTCCCACCTCAGTCGAGGAGATTCGCAGTTTTCTCGGACTTGCAGGATATTATCGGAGATTTATTGAGAATTTCTCCAAGATTGCTAAACCCATGACCGAGCTGTTGAAGAAGGAAACCAAGTACATTTGGACCGAGGATTGTGAAGCCAGTTTTCAGGAGTTGAAGAAACGTCTGGTTACAGCCCCAATACTCATTTTGCCGGACATACACAAGGATTACCAAGTGTATTGTGACGCTTCTCGCCAAGGACTCGGAGGAGTGCTCATGCAGGAAGGAAAAGTTGTAGCTTATACCTCCAGACAGCTACGACCTCACGAGATGAATTATGCCACACACGATTTGGAGTTAGCAGTCGTAGTGCACGCACTCAAGACATGGAGACATTTCCTTGTCGGAAATAGTTGTGATGTTTACACGGATCATAAGAGCTTGAAGTACATTTTCACGCAGAAGGAGTTGAACCTTAGACAGAGGAGATGGCTTGAATTGATCAAGGACTATGACATGAGATTGCATTATCACCCAGGGAAAGGAAATGTTGTAGCAGATGCCTTGAGCCGTAAAAGCCATGTGAACACCCTCATAGCTGGAGGATTACCTCAGAAATTAGCCGACGATCTCAGAGATCTCTGATTGGAGATAGTACCAAGAGGATTTGTCGCCGCCTTGGATATTCAATCCACTTTGACCGAAAAGATCCGTGAAGCGCAGAAGACGGACAAGGAAATTGCAGAGATAAAGGAAAAGATGAGTAACGGAAAGGCTAAAGGTTTTCGTGAGGATGAACACGGAACTTTATGGTTTGAGGATCTTATCTATGTGCCTAATGACCCAGAGGTCAGGAAGTTAATTCTTCAGGAGGCCCATGATTCACCGTACTCGATTCACCCAGGAAACACCAAAATGTATCTAGACTTGAAGGAAAGTTTCTGGTGGACAGGTATGAAGAAGGATATTGCCGAGTACGTAGTAGTATGCGATGTTTGTCAGCGAGTAAAGGCGGAACATCAGAAGCCGGCAGGGTTACTTTAACCACTGCCGATTCCCGAGTGGAAATGGGAAAAACTTGGAATGGATTTTATCACAGGATTACCCAGGACCCGTTCAGGTTATGATTCTACCTGGGTAGTAGTTGATCGCTTGACCAAGATAGCTCATTTCATTCCCGTGAAGAATACATATACCAACGCTAAGTTAGCCAAGATATACATGACCAGGATCGTATTTCTGCATGGAGTTCCGAGGAGTATTGTGTCAGATAGAGGAACACAATTTACCTCAAAGTTTTGGAATCAGTTGCATGAAACTTTGGGTACAAGGCTGGAGTTCAGTACATCTTTTCATCCGCAGACAGATGGACAGACCGAGAGAGTCAACCAGATTCTGGAGGACATGTTGAGAGCCTGTGTGCTAGACTATGGGTCTAGCTGGGATGACAATTTGCCATACGCAGAGTTCTCGTACAACAACAGCTATCAGACCCGTCTGAAGATGGCCCCTTTGGAAGCTCTATACGGAAGGAGGAGCAGAACACCATTGCTGTGGGATGGTGTTGGAGACCAAAAACTTTTTGGTCCCGATCTTATTAGAGACTCCGAACAGAAATTCAAGCTAATTCGAGATAGACTCAAGATAGCCTAGTCGAGACAGAAGAGTTATGCCGACAGTAAACACAAGGAGATAACGTATGAAGTTGGAGACCGAGCATATCTCCGTGTGTCCCCACTTCGTGGAATCAAGAGATATGGGGTTAAAGGAAAATTAGCACCCAGGTTCATTGGCCCCTACAAAATCCTCGAACACAGAGGAGAAGTTGCATATAAGCTGGAATTGCCAAAAGGATTGTCAGGAGTTCACGATGTCTTTCACATATCCCAGCTGAAGAAATGCCATGCCGAGATGACCGATATTCCTTTGAGAGACACAGTGCCTCTAGAGGCCATACAGCTTGACAGTGATCTGACTTATGAGGAGAAACCTGTCAGAATTCTCAAGACTGCGAACAGAGTTACCCGCAGCAAGATCATCAAGTTTTGCAAGGTTCTGTGGAGCCACCACTCCGAGGAGGAAGCCACCTGGGAGCGAGAAGAATATCTCCGCTGAGACCACCCGCATCTATTTGCTAGCCAACCCGAATCTCGAGGGCGAGATTCATCTTCAGGTGGGTAGGTTTGTAACATCCCAAATTTTCAATTTGGAATGTTTTACAATTTTAGTTAAGCATCTATGCATTTTTTTTGAGTTGTGTGGCATTTGGAAATTTTCAGAGGCATTTGAGTTCTGTTTGAATTGGATTCAACTTGGCAATTGAAATTTATTTCAAAAAGAAATGCCTGAAAAAATACTTGAGCAAAAGTATGAGAGGAGCTAACATGACACTCCAAAAATGTCAGAAGAAATTAATGCCAAAAAGTTTGAATTCAAATTTGAATCTTATTTGGGATTTCCAGAAGATGTTTTTTAGTTTGTGTTTTGCCTCTGGAAAAATGTCCACGTTGTAGGATTAATAACCCTAAGAATTTTGATATATATATATGTCTTATATAGAAAGATTATAGTTTTCTCTTAGTTTAGTTTTTCTCTCTACCTTAAATCAAAAATAGGGAAAAGCCCCCCCGACCTGGCCAGGCTTCGCCCAGCCAGCGAGGCCGCAGCCCATCCAGCGCCGAGCCGCCAGCCCAGCATAGCGGCCGCACCCGAATCCCCTCCCGACCGGTTGCCCGCTCGCCTCCTTCCCTCCTCTCTCTCACTGACAGCGGGACCCGCCCCTGTTCTTTCCCCTCGCCCACGCCATGCCACACCAGAGCGCGACCACCACCGCCCGACACCGCGATCTTCTCGGGATCGTGATCCCGCGTCGCCCCCTCCTCCAAGACCTTGCCCTATATAAACCCCTCGGCATCCTCTGTCGATCCCCTAAAACCCTAAGCTCAAAACCACCCGTAGCCACCGCCATCGCCAAACGCATCTCGCCGCTGCCTTAGTTCGCCATCGCTTCTGCTACCGGTGAGCATCCCCCTTGACTCCAAGCTCCACCATGCAAACCGCCTCATCCTCCCACAACCCCCTGACATCTTTTTGATCTTCCTCGATGCCTACAGGAAGCTACCCGAGCACCGCCGCTCTACGCTGGAGTTGCAGCTCACCAGGACCACGCCATCGACGCCCCGGCCGTTTCCGTCGTCCCCGAGCGACCTCGACATCACCACCGCCTCCGCCTCACTCCGCCGCATCGCCCAGACCTCGCCGCTGCCTCCCCGGACCACCGGAGCACCACCGCCACCAACGCCCGAACCCACCTCGCCGTCGACCGCCGCCGGACCCCACTCCACCGTTCGATTGGCAACCTACAGCGTAGATTAGAAATAGTGAATGGCTAGGTTTTTTTATTAGACTAGTTTTAGTTGGGTTTTGTTCTAGTTTAGTTACCTGGTTTGGTTAGACCGAACTGGTCGGTCATTTCTGTTTAGTCACGGGCGCGTTTTAGTTAGCTTTCTCCTGAGCGTTAGATAGGCCCAGTAGCGCCTGTTTTGTTTTTAGTTTTAATTTTTTAGTTTCTGTTTTAAAAACAGAATAGTTCTGTTCTTGTAAAGTCTATATCTTTTAGGTTGTTTAATATTTTTAGTTGATTCTTTTTTTGTTAGTTTACAAATTTCCTATAATTTCTGTAGAAAATAGATTCAGCCATGTTTAAGCTTATAAAAACAGTTTTATATTAGTTTTAGTCAGACTAGTATTTCTACTATAATTTGAGCTAGAATTAATATTTTTAGGTGATTCTTTTTGCCACTGCTTATTTTTGCCCTAGCCTAGCAATAGGTACTAGTTGGGGTATTTATAGATTGTATTAAAATTAGTTTTAGTCGAAATTAAGCTTTTCTAGTTTTTTTAGCTTGTTGTTGCTTCCTGCTGCTCTAGTTATTATAGAATTTTAATTTACCCCTGTTATAATTTATTTTAGATTAGTTTCTATAGTTACAGAGGGTGAACATTTATTTACAGCAAAATAAAAAGGTTTATTTTATTTTCTTATTAGTTTTGTTTTAGGTATAAGAGGAGTTCTATAATAGATATTGATGTGATTCTTTTTGCACCTAGTTTATATGCTGTTTTCCTTTATGTTAGTTAGCAAAACCCTTGTTTTGGTTCTGTTAAGAAAAGTGTTAGTGGGATAAAACTATTTCTTTGTTGTTGCTTGAAGTGATGAAAACCTTGATTTTGTTTTCCTCGAGTTTTCTTTGGTTTTGGTTTGAGTGCTTGTGTGTTTTCCTTTAGCGTGTTGTTATGTTATTTAGTGGAATACTTATTTGTGCTATTGTTTGACTTCATAGAATTTCCGGAGTGCGAAGCTTGCTTTCCCGAGTCACTTGTGTTTGAAGACCGTCAGCCAGGCAAGTCATTTGATCATGTTTTACAATACCTATGATTTTCTTGCATTAGAATTATTCCTCCCCACCATGCATGTAGTAGGAGAATTTTAAGTTATGTCTTGAGTAGTATCATGAGGTAGGATGAACCCAATTCCCCTTGCTACTATTGCCCAGGACGATGTAGTTTATCTTGCTATGCTCGTAGACGGGGTTGGTTGAGAGATTCATAAGGGAGATGTGAGACTCAAGATGATGACAACCCCATGACTTCAAGCTCAAGATGGTCTTCAAATTCACTACTGGGTTGAGGATGGTTGACGGGCACCCCGGAGGAACCAGCGGATGGCCGGGATGCATGGAGAAGCGCCATGACATCTTGCGGAAAGCTTCACCCAACCACGAAGAGACGGATGGATACCCCTTGACCGGAAGCTTACCTGTGCAGCCGCAAGCCATTATGGGCTCTGGCTGGGTTGACCTTAGGCGTGACTCTGGACGGACGGTGCCAGCAGATGTAGAAGAACGGTATAGGACATGGATGGGCACCGGCAGTGCCCAGAGAAACTCTACAAAAGACCCTGTTTTGTTCGTCCCGTCTTCAAACACCAGGCAGTGCAAGGACATAAAGGAGGGAACGATTCTTGCGGGTAAAGTGCACAAGACTCTGCAGAGAAACAACATAATCGATTAGCCGTGTCTCCGGTTACGGACAAATGAGCTTTGGAAATTGGAGTATTTCGGAAATCTCAACACCGAACAAATAAATTAATTGAGGGGTTAATTAATAATTGGGAATGAGGCATTGGTTGGCGGAACCATCTCAATAACTACCAACATTTTGTAGTAATTGTAAGCAAGTCCTTTGTTGTAGGGAAAAACTGGTTTTTCGCAAAAACATAAAACTTAGAGCCCCACAGCAAAATTGCATATAGTGTTAGCATTATTATTATTGTTCTCTCTATGACTTGTCGACATATTCTAAATGCTGACCTACACGACTGCAACGTCTCATGTTGCAGAGCAGTTTTCCGACCAGGAGTGAGGCTACGATCTACGCTTGGTGATTGCCCTATGGAGTCGGATGGACTCGCTATTCGTCTACGCTTCCGCAACTTTATTTAGTTTATTTCTCATGAGTTGGCCTTCGGCCGAATTTATTATGATGTAATAAAGACTCGATATGAGAAACATGTAATAAATTTAGGTGTGATTGAACTTTGAATCTTTTCATCAATGTACCGTGTGTGCCAGCATGATCTTGGCATGGTACAGCTACACAGAGACTTGACCGATTTTGGGTCGGGTCGTTACAATCACTAGTTTGATTTATAAAAAGAAAACTACAAAAAATGGAATTGAGGCTGCATCATATTATTGATCATCTTTATAATATCTTTCTTGAAAATGATGGTTCGGAAAATTGTGCTCAATTGTGAGAAGAAGAAGTCAATAAATTTTTTGGCACAAAATGTTTGAATGATGAGCATGATTGCAATGTTGTTAGTATGAATTCTTTGAATATCCATGATGCTAATCATATGCAAAGCCATAAGCTTGGGGATGCTATATTTGATGAATATGATATTTTTAGTACCCCAAGTTTTGATGAGAAAATTTATTATGATGAAGGCATGCCTCCTATTTATGATGATTATATTGATGAAAGTGGATTTCGAGAGCTCGTGACTTTATTTAATGATGAATCCACTGCTACCTCTTGACCACTGCGTTGGTTTTTCCCCGAAGAGGAAGGGATGATGCAGCAGAGTAGCGTAAGTATTTCCCTCAGTTTTTGAGAACCAAGGTATCAATCCAGTAGGAGGCTACGCGCGAGTCCCTCGTACCTGCATAAAACAAATAAATCCTCGCAACCAACGCGATAAGGGGTTGTCAATCCCTACACGTCCACTCACGAGAGATCTGATAGATATGATAAGATAATATTTTTGGTATTTTTATGATAAATATGCAAAGTAAAATAAAAGCAAAGTAAATAACAAAGTATTGGAAGATAAATATGATGAAGATAGACCCGGGGGCCATAGGTTTCACTAGTGGCTTCTCTCAAGAGCATAAGTATTCTACGGTGGGTGAACAAATTACTGTTGAGCAATTGACAGAATTGAGCATTGTTATGGGAATAACTAGGCATGATCATGTATATAGGCATCACGTCCGAGACAAGTAGACCGACTCCTGCCTGCATCTACTACTATTACTCCACTCATCGACCACTACCCAGCATGCATCTAGAGTATTAAGTTAATGAAAACAGAGTAACGCCTTAAGCAAGATGACATGATGTAGAGGGATAAACTCATGCAATATGATGAAAACCCCGTCTTGTTATCCTCGATGGCAACAATACAATACGTGCCTTGCTGCCCCTACTGTCACTGGGAAAGGACACCGCTAGATTGAACCCAAAGCTAAGCACTTCTCCCATTGCAAGAAAGATCAATCTAGTAGGCCAAACCAAACTGATAATTCGAAGAGACTTGTAAAGATAACCAATCATACATAAAAGAATTCAGAGAAGATTCAAATATTGTTCATAGAACCCAAAATTCATCGGTCTCAACAAACACACCGCAAAAACAAGATTACATCGAATAGATCTCCACAAGAGAGAGGGAGAACATTGTATTGATATCCAAAAAGAGAGAAGAAGCCATCTAGCTAATAACTATGGACCCATAGGTCTGAGGTAAACTACTCACACTTCATCGGAGGGGCTATGGTGATGTTGTAGAAGCCCTCCGTGATCGACGCCCCCTCCGTAGGAGCTCCGGAACAGGCCCCAAGATGGGTTCTCGTGGATACAGAAAGTTACGGCGGTGGAATTAGGGTTTTGGCTCCATATCTGATCGTTTGGGGGTACATAGGTATATATAGGAGGAAGGAGTACGTCGGCGGAGCAGGGGGCCCATGAGGGTGGAGGGCGCGCCTGGGGGGGGGGGGGTAGGCGCGCCCCCCTACCTCGTGGCCTCCTCTTTTGTGTCTTGACATAGGGTCCAAGTCTCCTGGATCATGTTCGGTGAGAAAATCACGTTCCCGAAGGTTTCATTACGTTTGGACTCTGTTTGATATTCCTTTTCTTCGAAACCCTAAAATAGGCAAAAAAAAAGCAATTCTGGGCTGGGCGGTTAGTCCCAAAAATAATATAAAAGTGGATAATAAAGCCCAATAATGTCCAAAACAGTAGATAATATAGCATTGAGCAATCAAAAATTATAGATACGTTGGAGACGTATCAAGCATCCCCAAGCTTAATTCCTGCTCGTCCTCGAGTAGGTAAATTATAAAAACAGAATTTTTAATGCGGAGTGCTCCTTGGCATAATTTTAATGTAATTCTTCTTAATTGTGGTATGAATATTCAGATCCAAAAGATTCAAGACAAAAGTTCATATTGACATAAAAATAATAATACTTCGAGCATACTAAGTAAGAAATTATGTCTTCTCAAAATAACATGGCCAAAGAAAGTTCATCCCTACAAAATCATATAGTTTAGTCATGCTCCATTTTCGTCACACAAGAATGCTCTCATCATGAACAACCCCGATGACAAGCCAAGCAATTGTTTCATACCTTAGCAATCTCAAACATATAAACTTTCACACAATATATGAGCGTGAGCCATGGACATAGCACTATGGGTGGAATAGAATATGATGATGGGGGTTATGTGGAGAAGACAAAAAAGGAGATAGTCTCACATCAACTAGGATAATCAACGGGCTATGGAGATGCCCATCGATTGATGTTAATGCAAGGAGTAGGGATTGCCATGCAACCGATGCACTAGAGCTATAAATGTATGAAAGCTTAACAAAAGAAACTAAGTAGGTGTGCATCCAACTTGCTTGATCACGAAGACCTAGGACACTTGAGGAGGCCCATTGTTGGAATATACAAGCCAAGTTCTATAATGAAAATTTCCCACTAGTATATGAAAGTGATAAAACAAGAGGCTCTCTATCATGAATGTTATGGTGCTACTTTGAAGCACAAGTGTGGCAAAAGGATAATAACATTGTCCCTTCTCTCTTTTTCTCTCATCATTTTTTTATTTATTTAGGCCTTTTTTTATATGGCCTTTCTCTCTCTTTTTTCCCTCACTTGGGACAATGCTCTAGAAAATGATGATCATCACACTTCTATTTATTTACAACTCAATGATTTCAACTCGATGCTAGAACAAAAGATGACTCTATATGAATGCCTGCAGCGGTGTACCGGGATATGCAATGAACCAAGAGTGACGTGTATGAAAAAATTATGAACGGTGGCTTTTCCACAAATACTATGTCAACTACATTGCCATGCTAAGCAATATGACAATGATGAATGTGTCATGATAAACGGAATGGTGGAAAGTTGCATGGCAATATATCTCGGAATGGCTATGGAAATGCCATAATAGGTAGGTATGGTGGCTGTTTTGAGGAAGATATATGGAGGTTTATGTGTGAAAGAGCATATCATATCACGGGGTTTGGATGCACCAGCGAAGTTTGCACCAACTCTCAATGTGAGAAATGGCAATGCATGGTACCGAAGAGGCTAGCAATGATGGAAGGGTGAGAGTGCGTATAATACATGGACTCAACATTAGTCATAGAGAACTCACATACTTATTGCAAAATCTACAAGTCATCAAAAACCTCGGCACTACGCGCATGCTCCTAGGGGGATAGATTGGTAGGAAAAGATCATGGCTCGTCCCCGACCGCCACTCATAAGGAAGACAATCAAAAAACACCTCATGTTTCAAATTTGTTACATAACGTTTACCATACGTGCATGCTACGGGACTTGCAAACTTCAACACAAATATTTCTCAAATTCACAACTACTCAAGTAGCACGACTTTGATATTATTACCTCCATATCTCAAAACAATCATCAAGCATCAAACATCTCTTAGTATTCAAAACATTCCTAGGAATTTTTTACTAATCTTGAATACCTAGCATATGAGGATTATTAAGCAAATTAGCATGCTATTTAAGACTCTCAAAATAATCTAAGTGAAGCATGAGAGATCAATAGTTTCTATAAAAAAAATCCACCACCGTGCTCTAAAAGATATAAGTGAAGTACTAGAGCAAAACTATATAACTCAAAAGATATAAGCGAAGCACATAGAGTATTCTAACAAATTCCAAATCATGTATGGCTCTCTCAAAAGGTGTGTACAGCAAGGATGATTGTGGTAAACTAACAAATAAAGACTCAAATAATACAAGACGCTCCAATTAAAACACATATCATGTGGTGAATAAAAATATAGCTCCAAGTAAAGTTACCGATAGAAGTAGACGAAAAGAGGAGATGCCTTCCGGGGCATCCCCAAGCTTTGGCTTTTAGGTGTCCTTAGATTAGCTTGGGGGTGCCATGGGAATCCCCAAGCTTAGGATCTTTCCACTCCTTGTTCCATAATCCATCAAATCTTTACCCAAAACTTGAGAACTTCACAACACAAAACTTAAAGTAGAAAATCCCGTGAGCTCCGTTAGCGAAAGAAAACAAAAGACCACTTCAAGGTACTGTAATGAACTCATTCTTTATTTATATTGGTGTTAAACCTACTATATTACAACTTCTCTATGGTTTATAAACTATTTTACTAGCCATAGATTTATCAAAATAAGCAAACAACACACGAAAAACAGAATCTGTCAAAAATAGAACAGTCTGTAGTAATCAGTAGCTAGCGCAAGATCCGGAACCCCAAAAATTCTAAAATAAATTTCTGGACGTGAGGAATGTATCTATTAATCATATTCAAAAATAATTAACTAAATAGAACTTTCCAAATAAAGATGGCAGCAGTTCTCGTGAGCACTAAAGTTTCTGTTTTTTACAACAAGATTAACAAGACTTTCCCCAAGTCTTCCCAATGGTTCTACTTGGCACAAACACTAATTAAACACAAAAAACACAGTCTGAACAGAGGCTAGATAAATTATTTATTACTAAACAGGAGCAAAAAAGCAAGGAATAAAAACAGAATTGAGTTGCCTCCCAACAAGCGCTATCGTTTAACGCCCCTAGCTAGGCATAAAAAGCAAAGATAGATCTAGGTATTGCCATATTTGGTAGGCAATCCATAAGTGGATATCATAATAGATTCATAAGGTAATTTAATTTTGTTTCTAGGAAAGTGTTCCATACCTTTCCTTAACGGAAATTGGAATCTAATATTTCCTTCCTTCATATTAATAATTGCACCAATTGTTCTAAGGAAAGGTCTACCAAGAATAATAGGACATGAAGGATTACAATCTATGTCAAGAACAATAAAATCTACGGGCACATAATTCCTATTTGCAACAATAAGAACATCATTAATTCTTTCCATAGGTTTCTTAATAGTGGAATCCGCAAGGTGCAAGTTTAGAGAGCAATCATCAAAATCATGGAAACCTAACAAATCACACAAAGTCTTGGGAATCGTGGAAACACTAGCACCCAAATCACATAAAGCATAAAACTCATGATCTTTAATCTTAATTTTAATAGTTGGTTCCCACTCATCATAAAGTTTTTCTTCATAAGATTGCATCAAGGCATCAACGATATGTTTAGTGAATGCTTTATTTTCAATCAAAGAGCAATTTTCATAATTAAATCCTTGAAATCCAAAATAGTGGGTTTAGAAACATCTAGGGTTTTAATTTCTTCAATCCCACTTTCATCAATTTTAGCATCAATATCTAAAAACTCCGAATGCTTGGAACGTCTTCTAGGTAAAGGTGGATTATATTCAGTCCCATCATTATTAAGATTCATATTGCAAAACAAAGATTTAATAGGGGACACATCAATAACTTTTAGATGTTAATCTTTATTTTCATAGGAACTAGAAGAACACGCTCTTATAAAGGCATCTTTTTTAGCATGCATCCTAGCGGTTCTTTCTTTGCACTCATCAATGGAAATTCTCATGGCTTTGAGAGACTCATTGATATCATGCTTAGGTGGAATAGATCTAAGTTTTAAAGAATCAACATCAAGAGCAATTCTATCAACGTTCCTAGCCAACTCATCAATCTTAAGCAATTTTTCTTCAATCAAAGCATTAAAATTCTTTTGCGAAGTAATAAATTCTTTAATATTAGATTCAAAATCAGAGGGCATCTTATTATAATTTCAATAAGAATTGTTGTAGGAATTACCCTAATTATTAGAGGGATTACTAGGATAAGGCCTAGGATTGAAATTTCCTCTATACGCGTTGTTAGCAAAATTGTTCCTACTAACAAAATTCAAATCCATAGATTCATTATTATTCTCAATCAAAGTAGACAAGGGCATATCATTAGGATCAGAAGAAACACTTTTATTAGCAAATAATTTCATAAGTTCATCCATCTTTCCACTCAAAACATTAATTTCTTCTATCGCATGCACTTTTTTATTAGTAGATCTTTGAGTATGCCATTGAGAATAATTAACCATAATATTATCTAAGAGTTTAGTAGCTTATACTAAAGTTATTTCCATAAAAGTGCCTCCCCCGGCCAAATCTGAAAGATTTCTAGAAGCAAAATTCAATCCGGCATAAAAATTCTGTATAATCATCCACAAATTCAAACCATGAGTAGGGCAATTACGTATCATTAATTTCATCCTCTCCCAAGCTTGTGCAACATGTTCATGATCAAGTTGCTTAAAATTCATAATATCGTTTCTAAGGGAGATGATCTTAGTGGGAGGAAAATACTTAGAGATAAAAGCATCTTTGCACTTATTCCATGAATCAATACTATTTTTAGGCAAAGACGAAAACCAAGCTTTAGCACGATCTCTAAGCGAAAAAGGAAATAGCTTCAATTTAACAATATCATTATCCACATCTTTATTCTTTTGCATATCACACAAATCAACGAAGCTATGTAGATGGGTAGCAGCATCTTCACTAGGTAGGCCGGAAAACAGATCTTTCATGACAATATGCAGCAAAGCAGTATTAATTTCACAAGATTCATCATCGGTAAGAGGAGAAATCGGAGTGCTAATAAAATCATTGTTGTTGGTATTGGTAAAGTCACACAATTTAGTGTTATCTTGAGCCATCGTGACAAGCAAGTAAACAAACACACAAGCAAACAAAAAGCAAGCGGGCAAAAAAGAGGCAAATAGAGAAAGAGAGGGAGGATAGAGAGCGAGAGGGCGAATAAAATGGCTAGGGTGAAGTGGGGGAGAGGAAAACGAGAGGCAAATGGAAAATAATGTAATGCGGGTGAGGGAGTCCTGGATTAGAGGGTCTCCAGACAGCCGGACTATATCCTTTGGCCGGACTGTTGGACTATGAAGATACAAGATTGAAGACTTCGTCCCGTGTCCGGATGGGACTCTACTTGGCGTGGAAGGCAAGCTAGGCAATACGGATATGGATATCTCCTCCTTTGTAACCGACCTTGTGTAACCCTAGCCCCCTCCGGTGTCTATATAAACCGGAGGGTTTTAGTCCGTAGGACAACAGACAATCATACCATAGGCTAGCTTCTAGGGTTGAGCCTCTCAGATCTCGTGGTAGATCAACTCTTGTAATACTCAAGAACAATCAAGCACGATGTAGGGTATTACCTCCATCGAGAGGGCCCGAACCTGGGTAAAACATCGTGTCCCCTGCCTCCTGTTACCATCCGCCTTAGACGCACAGTTCGGGACCCCCTACCCGAGATCCGCCGGTTTTGACACCCACATTGGTGCTTTCATTGACAGTTGCACTGTGTCGTCATCATAAGGAAGATGGCTCACCTTTTTGTCAAGGACAACATCACCTCTGGGGGAGCCCTGGCTGTAGGCCAAACTCTCCGACTAGGTGGCTTCGTCATAACCGCCCGCTCGGCCGCTGCGCCGATGATGACCTCTCGGGTCATCGAAAATAGCCTCCACATCAGCTCAAAATTCGCCGAGCAGATCAATCCAATGGAGCTCTCCTCTTTGATCGAGCTCTTGGATCGCATTACCGCTCTGGGAGTCGCTACGGACTATGATCGGATCGGGCTTAAACCCGACCGAAGGGAGATTACTCCGCTGGTCACCCATCAAATATCGGTGGTGGAGGAGCAATGCGGTGATTCTCCCTCTATCCTGAGGACGAATTATGTCCGGATTCCCGAGCTCTCCGAACAGGATACGCGCTCGCGGAAGGACGCCGCCCTAACCCTGAATCCAGAATCAAGCCACATACCAAACCCGCAGGGAAATATCCCGGAGCCCGAATTTCCAAGATCGGAAACTCCCCTGCCCCGGGATCGTAGATTGGGTCAAGGTCCAGACTTCAATCCACCCACCCACCCAGATACAAACTATCTTTCCCATATTAGGCAAGTTCCCCAAGAGATAGTACATCACTATTGGGCCAGATTCCTCCTTGTAATGAACAAGGTCAAGGACTGTCGCGAGGAAGATGCAATTTCTTTCTTTTGCAACAATTGCATGGACAAGGGAGTCCTCAATGCCATAAGTCGCCGTGACGTAGCACACTTCGCTGACTTGGCGGACATTGTATGGAAATACTGTGCGATGGAGAGTGCCTGGAAAACCCAAACGCAATTTTGGGATAATCCGGCTCTGACAAAACCCCAGTCCGAACTAAAAGGGCGCACTCTTATAAGTCGCCCGACCCAATTACAAAGAAGCAAAAGCCCACTACAGGGCGTTGAACCGTATTGGAGGGATGGCTCAATGGGCCCTGCAAAATTCATAGTACATCGGATACCATATCAACACACAGCCTTAGAGCATGTTGGGTACTCTGGCAGGTTGCCAAAAGCGGGGAGGTTCTCCTCACCAAAAATACCTCAGAGCACCTCCCCACGGATAACAACACAGCACTAACAGTCTTCGAGACCTTCGCCTCAAATAGTAGGCATAAGCGAGCACTCCGCGGCCTTGCTGAAGTCTGCCACGTGGCAGCAATAAATCCATGGAGCGACACGGTTATCACCTTCAACACCAGTGACGAACCTAAATTCCGAACAGCCCGAGCACCAGCCGCTTTGGTCCTCAGTCCAATTGTGAACGGCTTTCGGCTCACTAAGGTGCTCATGGATGGCGGCAGCGGATTAAACCTCATCTATGAGGAAACTCTCCAAAAGATGGACATAGACAAAAACCGTATTGAGCAAAGTAGTACGACCTTCCGAGGAATCATCCCTAGTCGGGAGGCACGTTGCGCTGGGAAAATCACACTTGATGTGGTATTCAGCACTCCGGAGAATTACAGGTCCGAAGAAATTACATTCCAAGTGGCCCCGTTCAGTAGCAGATACCACACCCATCTAGGGCGGGAGGCATTCACGATTTTTCAAGCCATACCCCATTACGGGTACATGAAGCTCAAAATGCCCGGACCCAAGGGAATTATCACTCTAGCTAGTGATCCGGACATAGCACTCCGCGCCGAGAACAACACAGCTGCACTAGCCCTCGAGGCATTATCCGAAGCCCTTGTGGTGGAGGAGTTAACCACGCTGCGCTCCACGGTGGACAGGGTCGACATGATACTAGACAAAAGATCTGAGTCCACCTCCTTTAAACCAGCGGACGAAATAGTTAAATTCCAAGTCCATCCAACGGACGCTACAAAAATAGCATCCATTGGGGCACAGTTAGACCCCGCTGTAGACGCCGCACTACGGGAGTTTCTGCGCGAGAATTGGGACATATTCGCCTGGCATCCTTCAGACATGCCAGGAATCCCATGCAGATTGGCTGAGCATAGCCTTAATATTCTAAAAGGATTCAAGCTGGTCAAGCAGACTCTTCGGCGTTTCTCTGAACCTAAGTGACAAGCCATGGGAGAGGAGCTGGCCAAGCTACTGGAAGCCGGATTCATTAAAGAAATAAAACATCTGGATTGGCTAGCAAACCTGGTGATGGTACCAAAAAAGGACAAATCCTGGCGCCTATGTGTCGACTTCAAAGACCTTAACAAGGCTTGCCCAAAGGATCCCTTCCCACTCCCTCGCATCGATCAAATCATCGACGCTACCGCAGGACACGAATCACTGTGCTTCCTCGACGCATACTCCGGTTACCACCAGATTAAGATGGCGAAGTCTGATCAAGCCGCAACAGCATTTATAACACCGTACGTCCCCTTCTGCTTTAACACAATGCCCTTTGGTCTCAAAAACGCCGGCGCAACATATCAGCGCATGATCCAGACATGTCTGGAAAAGCAGACCGACAAGACTGTGGAGGCATACGTAGATGACGTGGTCATTAAAACCAGACACATCGACTCTTTAATAGAAGACTTGAGGCTCACGTTCACCAATCTCCGAACATACGACATAAAGCTCAATCTGGAAAAATGCGTCTTCGGTGTTCCCGCCGGAAAGCTCCTGGGCTTCATCGTCTCCAGTAGAGGAATTGAAGCAAATCTGGCTAAAATCCGAGCTTTGTCACAGTTGGCTACCCCAACTGCCTCAAGCAAATCCAGAAATTGACTGGATGCGTGGCGGCTTTAAGCCGCTTTATCTCCCGATTAGGAGAAAAGGGACTTCCCCTTTATCGCCTTCTTAGGCGCACCGAACACTTCGAGTGGACGGACACAGCCACGGCCGGACTGGAAGAAATCAAAGCCATCCTAGCCACCAACCCAGTCCTGGTCGCGGCAACTGTTGGCGAACCAATTCTATTATATATAGAGGCAACTCACCAAGTTGTAAGCGCAGTGCTCGTCGTCGAACGAGAAACGGACGGACATAAATTCCCGCTTCAAAAGCCGGTATATTATGTATCCACCATCCTCACTCCATGCAAATCACGGCACCCACATTACCAAAAGATAGCATACGCGGTGTTTGTAGCATCCCAGAAATTACGACACTACTTTCAAGAGTGTTCGATCACGGTGGCATCCGAAGTACCACTCAATGACATAATAAACAACCGTGACACCACGGGCCGGATTGCCAAATGGGCTATTGAGCTCCTCCCGTTCGACATAGCATATAAGCCACGATGAGCCATTAAGTCGCAATTACTGGCCGACTCGTAGCCGAATGGACAGAAGCCGAACTCCCTAAAGAGTACAGCGCATACTCCAATTGGATCATGCACTTCGATGGCTCTAAAATGTTGGCTGGTCTAGGGGCTGGCGTCGTCCTGACGTCCCCCACCAGAGACACGGTGCAATATGTGCTCCAAATACTATATATGGACTCCAATAACGCAGCCGAATACGAGGCCCTACTACCGGCCTCCGGATGGCGGTCTCCATGGGCATCCAACGCCTAGAGGTCCATGGGGACTCGAACCTTGTAATATCCCAAATAAATGGAGACTTTGATGCCAAGGATCCGAAAATGGCGGCATATCGCAACGCCGTCCTCAAAATGTCAGCTCGGTTCGAGGGGCTGGAATTCCACCACGTGGCTCGGGAAAACAACCAGGCAGCGGACATCCTAGCTCGGATCGGCGCTAACGCGACCCTTTCCCACCAAACATCTTCCTGGAAAGACTGTTTAAACCGTCTGTGGTATGGGAAGGGAACACCGGCAAAATTAGTCTGGACCCGGCCACAACCCCAGATACCGAATACTCTGACACAATCGGAGGCTCTGCCACCGAAATAACACCTTCAGCCCACGTGATAATGACCGTCATCGCCCCGTGGGAAGAACCATTCCTGGCCTACCTAACTAGTCAAGAATTACCCGAGGACCAGAATGAGGCTCGCTGCATAGTGCGGCAATCTAAAGCCTACAAGGTCCATGAGGGAGAGCTTTATAAGAAAAGCACAACCGGAGTCCTTCAAAGGTGCATCTCCGAAGAGGAAGGGCGCAAGCTGTTGGCAGAAATCCATGCCGGACTCGGCGGCCACCACGCAGCAGCCCGGGCCCTTGTAAGTAAGGCCTTCCGTACAGGTTTTTATTGGCCGACGGCCCGGGCAGACGCACAGCATCTGGTTCAACATTGCGTTGGTTGCCAGCTTTTTGCAAACCAAAACCACACGCCACCTACCGCCCTCCAAACCATCCCCATTACTTGGCCCTTCGCGGTCTGGGGGCTCGATATGGTCAGACCCCTCAAAGGGGGAACCCATAAGAGAAAATACTTACTGGTCATGGTGGACAAATTCACCAAATGGATAGAAGCCAAACATGTCAAAACGGCTGAATCCAGACCGGTGATAGACATCATATCCGGGGTTGTACACCGTTATGGCGTTCCCCATAGCATCATCACTGACAACGGCACAAACTTTACAACCGACGAGGTGAAACTTTGGTGCAACAACATGGGCATCAAGCTCGATTATGCTTCTGTCTATCATCCGCAAACTAATGGTCAAGTCGAATGCGCGAATGGTCTTATCATGAGTGCTATTAAACCCAGACTAGTCCGGTCCTTTAAGGAATCAGACACCCATTGGGTAGAGGAGTTCGACTCCGTACTATGGGGGCTGTGGACCACGCCAAATCTCACCACCGGATACACACCTTTTTTATGGTGTACGGCACTGAGGAGATACTGCCTTGCGACATAATTCATGAATCACCTCGAGTGTGCATGTACGAAGAAAGAGATGCCGAGTTCGATCGGCAGGACAGTTTGGATGCCTTGGAGGAGGAGCGCGAACAAAAGCCCGTTCCGCATTCTATCAACAATTAACAGGCTCGAAGGTATCAAAGTAGAGAAGTGCGGGCCAAAACCTATAATGTTGGTGAACTAGTTCTGCGCCCGCCGGAGAAGAAAAAGAATAAGCTCAAGTCCAAATGGGAAGGTCCTTTCATTATCGAACAGGTTCTGACCGGTGGAGCGTACCGTCTGCGGGATGCATCGAATAATCGACTCGAGCCAAACCCATGGAACGCAGCCAGACTACGAAGATTCTACGCCTAGCGCCGGACTCTATGTTCCTCTCCTGACCTCCATGAATTTTTTGCACGTCTGTTTTTCCTCTTTCTTTCTCTCTTTTCCCTTCAATGCCCTAAAGGGCTAAACTTGTGTCTTGGTTACACAATTTTGACGCGCTAACCGCGCTCAATATACCTAGGGGCTTCCTATACAGAAGCTTAATCTAATTATTTTTCCGGGCTTCATGCCCCGCACATGTGTCATCCTTCCACATGTACCTTTTTCTCGCCATTATATGCATCGATATGACTTAAGTTTTGGCCAAGCTGGGTTGCCTGGCTCTTGTGTTTATGCCCTACGTTCTCGTTAATTCGGCTAGGGCATAAGGGGAGCACCTCTGCGATTGTTACTGTTGGGTCAGCCGGATGTGTACCTCAGACTGGGTGAAGCCGAAAGCTAGCGTTCTTAAGGGAATATTCGGTCGGTGTATAAAAGATGATTTTCATTTAAATTACTACACGCCCCCAGATGTTTTTGACCTACGACTCGCAGTCCGGACATGCACATTAGGGCATGCGTACCCAGGGAAAGGAGCCCTTAATGGAACTATTCTCTCTGGAAGATGTTTCTTACTACCCATGTAATATAACATAGCTAGTTGGGTACTTGTCTGTTCAAGCACTTATGACCAATACGCCTAGTTTCCATGCATACCCCGGTTATTATATAACCGAGTAGGTATTCGGATACACTCCGGACTGTCAGGTCCAGAGGTCAAAGCGAATAGGTCAGCCATGACAAATGATTTACAATCCGGCTAGGGACATTACATATGTCACTTGAAGTACACAGTCACTAAGACTGATTAAATTCTTCTTCTATACCATCCAACAGACTGTCTAGCCTACAATCCTGTTGGGAATACTTTGCGGCTAACTCTACTTGATCATACACTAAACTGACAGGGATTTCTTTCCTGTCGGGCCCCACAGGTCCGACCTCGGCCATGTGGTTTGGGTCAGCCTTGGTGTATCGTGCCTTCACCATAGCCCAGGCTTCCCGTGCACCCTTTCGACAGGCCGATATCTTCCATAACCGAAAGCGCCGCCGTGCTCCCTTCAGCTTCTCCATAAGCTCCCCCATGCCTCCTGGCTGGGACGCAGACGGCCACAAGGCTTGGGCAATACTCTGCATCACTTGCCAAACTTGTTCGTGAAGTTGGGAGAGCTCTGACAGAAGATCACCCGAGGACCAGGCATCTCCTCCGCGGGACGACCCGTCAGCATACCTGCAGATATAACGCTGTTAGCAGGCTTCTTCGCCGAACTCCTTTAAAAGGTTCGTTCAAGCACTTACTAAAAATGTCGCGTTGAAGCTGTTTATTCTCCTTAACGGAGTCCGCAAGCTGGGCTCGGACATCCTTCAGTTCCACGCCTAGCCGGATATTGGCATCTTGGAGCTCATTTTTCTCCTGCCTGACTCGCGTCAGCACACGCTCGCCAGTGTTTCGTTATCGATCATCACGTGCCATATCCGCCTCCACGGCCTCCGAATTCACTCCAGGGCCACTTGCAACATCTATTGTTAGGTGTGCATGTACACCGCATACTACCTGGTACTGATATTCTTTGCAATAGACAAAAGAGTTACTAGGGGGACCCTTTTTGGACTCCTTCAATGCGGCAACAGCGGCTTCCAGTTGGGCCTTGCACTCGTCCAGCTCTTGAGACAGTTGGGAATTCTTCTCGGTAAGAACCTGCACAAATATTGATCCTTAAATCAGTTGCGTCAACTGTTTCAAGTCTCAGGGGCTACTGATACATATAATTGTCAGATTTACTTACCCGTACATCCCTTACATACTGGTCTGTGGCTCTGGCTAGACCATTTTGAGCAACACGGAGGTACGCGTCTCCAGAATTGAAGGCATCAAATGCCTCTGGTGAGAAGCAAGCGTCACGGAGTACGGCCCGGCGACGCCTATGATTCATGGCGCTCTCCACTTCTGAATTTGTAGCGGACAGTCTATCCGCATCCTGTGTAGGAGGAGTATCCAGCGTCCGCCCCATGTCGGCTTCCGCCTCTATGTACGGCCTTGGAGCCCGACTAGTGGAAGCATGATCTGCAGCCTCTCCGGACATATTCCGGCGAGCGTTTTTCTATTAAAGAAACATGGACGTCATTACATTTTGAGAAAGACGACAACCATGGAGCGGGATTCTTTGTCATACCTCTGCCCCTGCGTCTCCGTCCTGACCACCTTCCTTTTTGGCCTACCCGGCCTCGGTGCCTCTTGTTGGCGAGTTGCTGCGGGTTCGGCACGGCGTCCCGAATGCCTTCCATGTGAAACACCATATGTATATGGTATGTGAAGTGTCTAAAAGGGGATCCTAGTTTTTGGAGTTGGGATTTTGGTTCTTCTTACGTGCGATGCAGGGAGAAGTCCGGGATAGTCGGTCGTAATGGCCACCATGGCGTCATCACAGCTCAATTGATAGAACTGCCTGTCTATCAGCTCCACGAATATGTCTGGATCTTCTTCGAGTCCGGGACCGAGGGCCCGGTCAGGGTCCTCTGGTTGTGGAGATGGGCTATTGACCTCCCTTACAGATTTTCACAGTTCCTTCCATAAAATGGCAAGGTAAGTACCTACGACAAAAAATGCGGAAAGAATGGGGGTAAGGAGATATAACTCACCCAGCTTGGAGGGTTGTACATGGAGAATCCATCCCGTGGCTTGATGCGGATGAACTCCTCTTCCTCTCCCTTGAACAACTCGGACAGAATTTTTGCTAAAGCGGCAGCGGAGTCCGGTCCCTTACGCCCGCAACGGGTGGCATCATCTTCCCCGTTAAAACACCACAGGGGGTGCCCTCGATATTGGAGTGGTTGCACTCCCCGCATTATGCATATTGACATGACTTCAATTACTGTCAATCCTGATTGAGCCAGCGCTTTAATCCGGTTCATCAGGTAAAGGACTTCCTCGTTGTCTTCCTCCTGGGGGCTCCGTGGGCGCCAGCTTCGGCGTTTCTTCAGAAGAGCATTGTTGAACTCAGGAAGACCTCGCCGAACAGGGTCCGGAAGGGCGACGTCCTCCATATAAAACCATTCCAAAGGCCAGTCTTCGGACGTCTTCTTCGGAGTACCGGACAGGTATCCGGTCTCGGCAATGCGCCATATTTCGGCTCCGCCCACTTGATAAAGTGACCCCTTTTGTGTACGAGGGATGAGGCAAACTAACCTCTTCCACATCTCGAAATGAACCTCGCAGCCCAGGAATAACTCGCAAAGGGCAACGTAGTCGGCGATGTGTAATATGGAAGCAGGGGTGAAATTATGCAGTTGGCGGCCGTAAAAATCCAGGAGCCCGCGGAGGAACGAATGAATTGGAAATCCAAGTCCCCTCAATAAGTAAGGAACAAGGCACACCCGCTCCCCCGTAGAGGGGCTGGGGAAGCTCTCCGCTTGCTCCACGCCATTGTAGGTGGCGAGCCCAGCTCGGACGGGAACCATATATGCTGGAGGGAGAAATCCCTGAGTCTGCAGTTCGACTAATCGACTGTGTGGGACGGAACATCTTTCCCAATCACCAGGCTTAGGGATATGGGGGCGAGAGGAGGAGCTGCGGTGGTCGACCATGTTGGAATGGATTTTTCCGAGGCGCGCGCCGATGGATTCTCGTTGTGGGAAGATGGTATGGATTGGATCTGAGAATCCCCATCCCTTTAATAGACAATTTATTTATCTGGCTAGGGGGTGAATGTAAAAACGCCCTGGCTCCTCGTATTCATTCGACGCGTGGAAGATAGCCCTTATTGGGCGCAAAAGCCAAGAAGTCCAACATTCATGGGTCCGGACACTACTTAACAAACATTCAAAATTGGAGAAGAACCCTCCTTGCAATGCCGAAAACAATACTGCGTGCCAGACTTGACGTCATTGAAGCCTGGTTCGGGGGCTACTAAGGGAGTCCTAGATTAGGGGGTCTCCGGACAGCCGGACTATATCCTTTGGCCGGACTGTTGGACTATGAAGATACAAGATTGAAGTCTTCGTCCCGTGTCCGGATGGGACTCTACTTGTCGTGGAAGGCAAGCTAGGCAATACGGATATGGATATCTCCTCCTTTGTAACCGACCTTGTGTAACCCTAGCCCCCTCCGGTGTCAATATAAACCGGAGGGTTTTAGTCCGTAGGACAACAAACAATCATACCATAGGCTAGCTTCTAGGTTTTAGCCTCTCCGATCTCGTGGTAGATCAACTCTTGTAATACTCATATCATCAAGAACAATCAAGCAGGACGTAGGTTATTACCTCCATCGAGAGGTCCCGAACCTGGGTATGACACCGTGTCCCCTGCCTCCTATTACCATCCACCTTAGATGCACAGTTCGGGACCCCCTACCCGAGATCCGCCGGTTATGACACCGATAGCGGGAGATAGGGATTGTGATGGGTACTTGGTATATTGACTTTTGCGTAGACTCCCCGGAAACGGCGCCAGAAATCCTTCTTGTAACCTCTTGAGCACTGTGTTGGTTTTTCCCCGAAGAGGAAGGGATGATGCAGCAGAGTAGCGTGAGTATTTCCCTCAGTTTTTTAGAACCAAGGTATCAATCCAGCAGGAGGCTACGCGCTAGTCCCTCGTACCTGCACAAAACAAATAAATCCTCGCAACCAATGCGATAAGGGGTTGTCAATCCCTACACGGCCACTTACGAGAGTGAGATCTGATAGATATGATAAGATAATATTTTTGGTATTTTTATGATAAAGATGCAAAGTAAAATAAAAGCAAAGTAAATAACAAAGTATTGGAAGATAAATATGATGAAGATAGACCCGGGGGCCATAGGTTTCACTAGTGGCTTCTCTCAAGAGCATAAGTGTTCTACGGTGGGTGAACAAATTACTGTTAAGCAATTGACAGAATTGAGCATAGTTATGAGAATATTTTGGCATGATCATTTATATAGGCATCACGTCCGAGACAAGTAGACCGACTCCTGCCTGCATCTACTACTATTACTCCACTCATCGACCGCTATCCAACATGCATCTAGAGTATTAAGTTAATGAAAGCATAGTAACGCCTTAAGCAAGATGGCATGATGTAGAGGGATAAACTCATGCAAGATGATGAAAACCCCATCTTGTTCCTCGATGGCAACAGTACAATACGTGCCTTGCTGCCCCAACTGTCACTGGGAAAGGACACCGCAAGATTGAACCCAAAGCTAAGCACTTCTCCCATTGCAAGAAAGATCAATCTAGTAGGCCAAACCAAACTGATAATTCGAAGAGACTTGCAAAGATAACCAATCATACATAAAAGAATTCAGAGAAGATTCAAATATTGTTCATAGATAGACTTGATCATAAACCCACAATTCATCGGTCTCAACAAACACACCGCAAAAAGAAGATTACATCGAATAGATCTCCACAAGAGTGGGGGAGAACATTGTATTGAGATCCAAAAAGAGAGAAGAAGCCATCTAGCTAATAACTATGGACCCCTAGGTCTGAGGTAAACTACTCACAATTCATCGGAGGGGCTATGGTGATGATGTAGAAGCCCTCCGTGATCGTTGCCCCCTCTAGCGGAGGTCCGGAACAGGCCCCAAGATGGGATCTCGTGGATACAAAAAGTTACGGCGGCAGAATTGGGGTTTTGGCTCCGTATCTGATCATTTGGGGGTACGTAGGTATATATAGGAGGAAGGAGTACGTCGGTGGAGCAACAGGGGGCCCATGAGGGTGGAGGGCGCGCCTGGGGGGGGTAGGCGCGCCCCCTACCTCGTGGCCTCCTCTTTTGTGTCTTGACGTAGGGTCCAAGTCTCCTGGATCTTGTTCGGTGAGAAAATCACGTTCCCGAAGGTTTCATTCCGTTTGGACTCCGTTTCATATTCCTTTTCTTCGAAACCCTAAAATAGGCAAAAAACAGCAATTCTGGGTTGGGCCTCCGGTTAGTAGGTTAGTCCCAAAAATAATATAAAAGTGGATAATAAAGCCCAATAGTGTCCAAAACAGTAGATAATATAGCATGGAGCAATCAAAAATTATAGATACGTTGGAGACGTATCATCCAGTATTTTGGAGGAGGTTGTAATTGATTATGACAACAAAGTTGCTACCTATGATGATTATGGTGACAACATGTATGCTATATTGAATAATGATAACCATGAAACTTGTCATCATGATTTTAATTTTCAATCCCATGATAGTTATTTTGTTGAGTTTGCTCCCACTACTATTCATGAGAATGAATTTCCTTATGTGGAGAGTGAGATAATTCTGTGCTTATGTATCATGAAAAGAATGCTTTATGTGATATCTATTTTGTTTAATTAATTCATGATGCTACTGAAAATTATTATGAGAGGGGAACTTATGCTTTTACATATCTCAATAATACCAAGTTTCCCCTCTTTATGTTGAAAGTTTTGAAGTTGCACTTGTCTTGCCTTCCTATGCTAGTTGATTCTTGTTCCCATAATTTGCTTGCTCACAAAATCCCTATGCATAGGAAGTGGGTTATACTTAAATGTGCTTGCCATGTAATTCATGATGCTCTCTTTATGTTTCAATTCTTATCTTTTATGCGAGCATCATTCAAATCATCATGCCTAGGTAAAAGACATTAAAGAAAAGGGCTTGTTGGGAGACAACCCAAAACTTTTACCTATTGTTTTTGTGTGTTCACATGATTATGATACTGTAGTAATCACTTTTTAATTCTTTTGTTTCAATAAAGTTCCAAGTAAGACCTTTGGGGTGGCTTACGGTGATAGTTGATTTGATCTTGCTGAAAAACAGAAACTTTTGCGCTTAGGAAAACAATTCTCATTTTTAACAGAAGCGTGATAAAATGCTGATTATTTTTGGAGAATATTAATAGACAAATTTCTCAGGTTTTCCTAATTTTTCAGAATTTTTCGAGTAGTATATGTATGGTTTGAGTACAGATTACTACAGACTGTTCTGTTTTTGACAGATTCTGTTTTCAATGCATAGTTTGCTTGTTTTCTAGTTTCTATGGCTTATATTGCTCAATATAAATTGTAGAAATGATATGATACAGTAGGCATTGTGTGAGAAAAATTATTAATATTGTCTTTGGCAGTACCAAAAGTGGAATGGTTTGCTCTTTATCATACTAACCTATCTCACAAAGTCCCGTTAAGTTTTGTGTGATTGAAGTTTTCAAGTTTTGGTGAGATATCGATATGAGGAGAATAAGGAGTGACAAGAACCTAATCTTGGGGATGCCCAAGGCACCCCCAAGGAAATATTAAAGGAAGATCCAAGCAACTAAGCTTGGGATGCCCCGGAAGGCATCCCCTCTTCTGTCTTCAACATTATCGGTAACCTCACTTGGAGCTATGTCTTCATTCTTCACATAATATGAGTTTTACTTGGAGCGTCATTTTATTTTGTTAGGATTTTCTTGCTGTTATTTATAATAATGTTTTTCATCTTTTATTTCAATAAAAGTGTCAATGATAGCCTTTGACATGCTTATTTTGTTAGTATACATGTTGCTGTTTGAAAACAGAAAGTTTACCGCTGTTGCAAAAATTCCCTAGAAAAGTAAGAATGTGATAAAATGTTAAAACTTTTTGAAAAATGAGCTCTGATAAATTTTATACAGTGTGGTAAGTTTTCATAATGTTTGGAGTTGAATAAGTATTGATACTCTTGAATTCTTTACAGACTGTACTGTTTTGGCAGATTGCTGTTATGCTTGCATTGTTTGCATATGTTTGCTTGTTTAATCATTCTATTTGCGGATAAGAGTATTAAATATGCAGAGGTATTTAGTATGCAATGTTGAGTAATAATTTTAGTGAGTTCCTACAGTAGATAATGATAAGGTTTTTGCATTGGTTTATACTAACTTATCTCACGAGTTCTTGTTGAGTTTTATGTGTATGAAGCTTTTGAGATTTAGGAAAACCGTGATATGAGAGGAATTAAGGAGACACAAAAGCTCAAGATTGGGGATTACCAAGGCATCCCAAGATAATATTTCAATAACTCTCAAGCATCTAAGCTTGGGGATGCCCCGGTAGGCATCCCACCTTTCTTCTTCAACAATTATCATTTAGTATCGGTTGAGCCTAAGTTTTTGCTTCTTCACATGATGTGTGCTACTCTAGAAATGTAATTTTGTTTTGTTTTTCTTGATGTTTTAATAAAGTACTTATATCTGAAAGTTTTTAAATAAAATAGAGTCCTCAAATAATTTCCAGGGAGGCTAAGTAAGCGGCATTCACATCCCGTCAACGAATCTCTTTTCTATGTCACTTACTATTGTGCTTCACTTATCTCCTATGAGTAAATTATTGAATAAATTGAATGTCATGAAGTTGAAATCATATCATGCCTAGTGGTAGCTTCACATTGTGTTTATAAATTGAAATCTTTTGAGGCTTGACAATCATAATATTGGTCATACAAGCAATTCACGAATAATTAGTATAAGGAAGAGAACTTTCACATGCACATACACTATCATGGAAATCTTTTGTGATTGTGAGCCCCCATCAAAATATTATATGCCAAAATTGTTGATGTTGGACAAGGAAGACAATGTAATGGTTTATGCTTGTTCATATTCACATAGAAGTTCTATTGTCATAGATCCTTCAACATGTGGTGCTTGCCCCCCGCCTTTGCTAGCCAAAAATTCCGCACCAAGTAGAGATACTACTTGTGCATCCAAATCCTTAAACCCAAATCTCATTTTCAAGAGTCCACCATACCTACCTATATGCGGTATTATTTTTCCGTTCTAAGCAAATTTGTATGTGCCATCTCTAATTTTCAAAATAAATTTCTCTTTTGTGTTCTCGTACCGCTCGCGAGGCGGTGAGGGGTGGCCAATATTTTCCATGCTAGATATGTTATTCTCACAATGAGTGTTTATTCACTTGTCATTGCACGAGAGTAAGGCAAAGGTATTAGGGATGCCCAGTCCTGAAATGAAAAATGAATTTACTTTATGTTGTCAAATAATAAATTCCTTGGAAAGTGTTGATATGGAGGGCACCCGTGGATACGGTTAGCCATGGAAAGTGAAAGTATGATGGAAAAAGGAATAAACTTTATTTTTTGCTTGGGAACCGCCTATGATATATCTAGCATGGAAAGTGTTGGGAGCTCTAAGTCATTTTCATTGGTGGGAAAAGTATGCCTCTCAAAATTTTTTTATCTCTCAATTTTCGCTTTGAGCTCTCGCACCTCTACAAATCCCTACTTCCCTCTTGAATAGCTTTGTGTTATTTTAGTACAAACTCTTGAATAGATCGAACGGAAAGAATAGCTTTGAGGTGGTTTCGTACCCTACAAACAATTTCTATCTTTTGTTCTCCGCTATTAGGAACTCGGGAGTGATTCTTTGTTGCACTTTGAGGGATAATCATATGATACAACTATGTTAGCACTGTTGGGAGATTGCACTAGTGAAAGTACAGACCCTAGGCCTTGTTTTTAAGCATTGAAATACCGTTTTGTGCCTGTTTACTATTTGCTACCTTACTGTTTTTATTTATTCAGATTATAAAAATATATTGCTACCATCAATATTACACTTTTATCACTATCTCTTCGCCGAACTAGTGCACCTATACAATTTGCCATTGTATTGGGTGTGTTGGGGACACAAGAGATTTCTTGTATTTGGTTGCAGGGTCGTTTGAGAGAGACCATCTTCATCCTACACCTCTCACGGATCGATAAACCTTAGGTCATCCACTTGAGGGAAAATTGCTGCTATCCTATAAAACTCTGCGCTTGGAGGCCCAGCACGTGTCTACAAGAGTAAAGTTGCATAGTAGACATCAGTAGTTCTACGGGTCATAGTCATGGGACATCACCTTATATCACCAGGGGTCTCAGAACATGATTTACCTAGGTTCTCCCCCTAGTCGCTCAGAATTGACCTACTCCCACTTGATTGATCTATTGAGAATAAACCTATCCACGAACAACCTCACCGGGAGGCTCGGTGTCCAGGCTAAGTGTGGGCCTCATTTTTTACCCGGAGCCCAACTTGAAAGCTCAAAAAAGCTTCAAATCGGTGATATTTGGTACTCCATTTTGTTAGAATATGAGTTGCATCCATTTTTGGGAAGCTCAAACAATTATATGTTTGACCAAGATTATAGAATAAAATATAAACATCTGCAATAACTAAAATATAAAACATGAAATAGTTTTCGATGATAGATCAAATGATAGAAATTTTGTATTGTAGATATTGATATGCTTTCTAGAAACTTGGTCAAACATGCATGCATTTGACTTCTGAAAAAACCAATACATGTTATATTTGAAACAAAGGGAGTATAATCTAGGCATACAAATGTATTTATATTTTGGTCTTTTGCATACCCACTCCATTTCAAACAGAAAAACTAACTAAATATTTTTCATTAACCGCTACGAAATCTCAAAGAAATAAATCATGCCAAAAGAAAATCTTTATTGCTTTGAACTATTAATCTATCTTATACTCTTTGAATTGTGCCTATTTGAAGTAGACATCTTAGAAAATGATAATGCCAGCCAGATGCACAAAACCATGAAAGAGCAGGAAATTGACCGATGAAAAAAAGGAGTACTAAACAAAAAGGGACAAAAGAACCTACGACTATTGACTGTTGTGGGATGCAGACCATGAAGCGACGATGGCGTATAGGGCCTTGATTGCACTACTCCTCGACGAAGAGAACGAAGGGAAACTACTGTTGCTGTGTTCTAGAGGTATGAAAGAGAGAAGGGAGAATCAATAAAATCCAGCCAATTTATAAGTATGAGTTAGCACCATAGCAGCAAGGAACCAGCAGTTCATAGACATTACTGGCTCTCTTTCTGAAAAATTGTGAATCCACTAGAGAAGAATTGAGTGAGGAGACTAGGAGACGAAGATTAGGTTGCAGCGATTTGATTTGCCGCTGACATTGCACCGACTTTTTAGCAACTAAGCCAAATTTTATGTGTGTGTGTGTGCATTAAACTGCTCCGAGTCCCGTGATGGTGAGACCATCACATGACTAGGCCATGGTCTCAGATCAGCCATTTAAGACGTGACTTGCTTAGCCTCTAATATTACATAACGTAATACATGAAAATGAGGGGTCCCAAGATTTTTCGATTTGCACCTTCCCACACACGTGCCTCTAACAGTACATAACATAGTTGGAGATACCTCTCCAGGAACTCAATAAAGCTACCGAAATCATCACCTCTTTTGGTAAAGTTGTGATCACAAAAAAGATGCCGACGATTGATTTATCATAGATTTTATGATCGATTCATGTGTCATGGAAAATAGTACCAAACATATTCCAACACATATATTGTTGAATGCTTACAGAAGTGTGATCTATCTGTTTCCATAATGAAAGATGGGGAACTTAAATGGTAATAATACCAGCTAGATGTGCCACAAGCCACATCATATGTCTAGGTCCCTTGAGTTTGAAAGCTACCAGATGTTTGACACATAGTAGGAGAATCTCAGCAAAGCGCTCCAAATTGCCATGTTTGTAATGCCATGATTACGCAAAAGCCTTGATCGTCGCCATTTAATCTGCATTCTATGTACCTAACCAGATAATGTTTTATGATCAACACACTCCATCCCAACACGGAGTACTTAGTCTTCACATTTTTTAGCTTAGTGTGTGCTTAATGCATTGCTTGTTCAAGCATTATTTCTCTCTACTTCACGTCATTTGTCGTTTTCCTCCCTCATATCTTATTGTGTATGATCTAGATCATTGGGATGAGAGGCCATGTTTTGTGATAGCAGAGTCCATTAGGTTGGTGGGATTAGGTTTTGAACTCTCAAAGACTGACAACACGGAGAAGGTTGATTTGGCATCTCATATAGTGTGCCCCCTTCATTGGTAAATACATCTCCCATTATGGTGAAGATTGCCACTATGTGCCCAAGGTTTTTTCTCACAAGGATTTCAGACGTGTAACCTCGACTTTGTTGTTAATTTCACTTCTTATATCCTATCCATTGCTAACATGTCATTTTTTATCTTGATTAATTTAGCCCAATCATTGTATTATCTTCAACTTTCAGTGCCACCACTTCTTTCTACCCAACATGTCCTCCTTCCACTTTCTTTATTTATACAAGGAATTCTTTCTTTCCACCATTGGAGTGCTAACTTAGAGTAAATTATACATTTGGTAGATGAACTTGGTGGCGCATAACACAACCATCCCAAGACTTGAAAATGCTGCAATATTGTTCCGGTACACCAATATATAGCAGATATGGTCCCAATTATGGTCCTAGATACACTGGGGCTCTCTAGTGTTGTCACGTGGCCACTGCAATTTTGCAAAATAGCCACTCGGACTTTGATAATCCCTCCACCATCCTATGAGGCATTACACGTGGCTCTCGCATAGAGACGAAATCATCAAACGCGAGTGTAAAATGCCATATTCCTTTCACCTCCAAATTCCAAAACCTAGAATCTTAGTTGATCCCTTTACATTTTGGATCTTGATGATGGACATCAACGGGGTGTTGCTGCAGGTGACGGCCGACGATGTGAGAAGATGGTCAAGCTGTACAATTCTAATCTTTTGTTTACAAACATAGAGCTTTGGTGGAGGCTATATTTCTCACTGGATTGACCAAGTCAATGATCTTTGCTTGCCCCATATTAGTACCATAGTTTAGTTAGTATTTAGTTTGTAATTTGTGATTTTTTGCTGAACCAAAAGATGGGTTGCATCCCAAGAACTCTTTTGGTTTAGTGTTGATGATGATGGAATCCATCTATAGTTGCCAAGAAACATGGTAGTGAGAGCTCACTTAGGTTATAATGTGTTGTTGTCCTATGATGTTTGATATTTTCATATAGTGAGCTACTTGATGTCATTGTATTGTGTTGTTGCCCTATTGATCTACTTTGTGAACATGTGGAGTCTATGGTAGAGCATGTTAACTTGATGTATTTTGTGCATATGTTTTCTATGGCCAAGAACATGGACTGGTCATATTAACTCAGTGATCAAGTTATGTTGATGATCATGTAGTAGAACTTTGTTGTTGTCGTTATTGTATGGCCAAATTATATTTCATCTTGATGTTGTTTTTATGAGAATATTCTTTTTTAACTTGTTGCTGAGTTTTGCAAGGCCAAAAATAAAAATAATAATGGGGAATCTAGGGCATGAATCCTAGACCTATTTTTATTAGACATGTGTCTGTGACTAGTGGGATATTGAGAGAGTTATGTTAGAGTGGCTTAGCCCAAGTTGTTAATATGTGTGTGATGCTATTGGCTGAGGACTCCTATTACCCTTTGGTCGTCTCCCTACCCTGCTCGGAGTGGCGCCATAGGACACATGGAGATGCCTTCCATGGCAGAATTTCCCGCACATCCATCCGGACATGTTGTTCTCGCACATCCCTTCGTCTATAAAAGCACTCTGTCACCATTATCGCTAGCCACAACACTGAGAACATTGAAGATGGCCACACTACCCTATAAGCACCTCGAACATTAAGAGGAAGAAAGTGATCCCAGCATGCACGAGGCCTAGCACCTATGCAATGATCTGTTGGGGTCGCCAGCAGCATGTCGAAGCCCAGGCTATGGCCGATATTGCTCCTGACTATGACATTTCATCAAGCATGAGCGACGATGATGTGGTATTCGCTGACAACGGCATTCTCGGCATTGTTGTACCATCGGGTGAGCAACATGCACCTGTGCTAGAGCCCCAACATATAATGTCACCAGGCGTGTGAGAGCCACAACACACACTCGTGCTAGAGGTTTAGGAGGAACCGTAGGGCCTTGTGGAAGTAGCCGCATTTTAGGCATCCATCATCACAACTCAAGCCGAGGCCGTCATTCATGAGCTACGGGCACAAGCCAACGAGGCCCAGTGGGTGGCACCGATGATGTCGGCCAACATGCAGTAGGCCAACTGCATGCCCTATCATGTAGTCCAACAACCATGTGTGGTGCTTGATGGAGTCCTGTAATAAGGGGTCCTCAGGCATCCAGCCTGTTAGCCATGGGCCGGACTGATGGGCTGTGAAGATACGAAGACCGAAGACTGCACCCGTGTCCGGATGGCACTCTCCTTGGCATGGAAGGCAAGCTTGGCGTTGAATATGTAGATTCATTTCTTTGTAACCCACCTTATGTAACCCTAGATCCTCCGGGTGTCTATATAAACCGGGGGACTTAGTCCGGATAGGGGAGATTCATGATCATAGCCATACAAGCTAGACCTCTAGGGTTTAGCCATTACGATCTCGAGGTAGATGATACGTCTCCAACGTATCTATAATTTTTGATTGCTCCGTGCTATATTATCTACTGTTTTGGATGTTTATGGGCTTTATTGTACACTTTTATATCATTTTTGGGACTAACCTATTAACCCAGAGCCCAGTGCCAGTTTCTGTTTTTTCCTTGCTTTAGAGTATCGCAGAAAAGGAAAATCAAACGGAATTCAATTGACCTGAAACTTCACGGAACTTATTTTTGGAAGGAAAGCAACCCGGGAGACTTGGAGTCCACGTAACGGAAGCAACGAGGAAGCCACGAGGCAGGGGGGCGCGCCCTCCACCCTCGTGGGCCCCTCATGGCGACCCTGACGTACCCCTTCCTCCTATATATATTCATATACCCTAAAAACATTCGGGAGCACAATAGATCGGGAGTTCCGCCGCCAAAAGCCTCCGTAGCCACCGAAAGCCAATCTAGACCCATTCCGGCACCCTGCTAGAGGGGGAATCTCTCTCCGGTGGCCATCTTCATCATCCCAGTGCTCTCCATGATGAGGAGGGAGTAGTTCTCCCTCGGGGTTGAGGGTATGTACCAGTAGCTATGTGTTTGATCTCTCTCTCTCTCGTGTTCTTGAGGTGATACGATCTTGATGTATCGCGAGCTTTGCTATTATAGTTGGATCTTATGATGTTTCTCCCCCCTCTACTCTCTTGTAATGGATTGAGTTTTCCCTTTGAAGTTATCTTATCGGATTGAGTCTTTAAGGATTTGAGAACACTTGATGTATGTCTTGTCGTGCGTATCTGTGGTGACAATGGGATATCACGTGATTCACTTGATGTATGTTTTGGAGATCAACTTGCGGGTTCCGCCCATGAACCTATGCATAGGGGTTGGCACACGTTTTCGTCGTGATTCTCTGGTAGAAACTTTGGGGCACTATTTGAGGTTCTATGTGTTGGTTGAATAGATGAATCTAAGATTGTGTGATGCATATCGTATAATCATACCCATGGATACTTGAGGTGACATTGGAGTATCTAGGTGACATTAGGGTTTTGGTGGATTTGTGTCTTAAGGTGTTATTCTAGTACGAACTCTAGGGCTGTTTGTGACACTTACAGGAATAGCCCAACGAATTGATTGGAAAGAATAACTTTGAGGTGGTTTCGTACCCTACCATAATCTCTTCGTTCGTTCTCCGCTATTAGTGACTTTGGAGTGACTCTTTGTTACATGTTGAGGGATAGTTATGTGATCCAATTATGTTATTATTGTTGAAAGGACTTGCACTTGTGAAAGTATGAACCCTAGGCCTTGTTTCAACGCATTGCAATACCGTTTACGCTCACTTTTACCATTAGTTACCTTGCTGTTATTATATTTTCAGATTACAAAAACTATTATCTACCATCCATATACCACTTGTATCAATACCACTTGTATCACCATCTCTTCGCCGAACTAGTGCACCTATACAATTTACCATTGTATTGGGTGTGTTGGGGACACAAGAGACTCTTTGTTATTTGGTTGCAGGGTTGCTTGAGAGAGACCATCTTCATCCTACGCCTCCTACGGATTAATAATCCTTAGGTCATCAACTTGAAGGAAATTTGCTACTGTCCTACAAACCTGTGCACTTGGAGGCCCAACAACGTCTACAAGAAGAAGGTTGTGTAGTAGACATCAGTAGATCAACTCTTGTAATACTCATATTCATCAATATCAATCAAGCAGGATGTAGGATATTACATCCATAGAGAGGGCCCGAACCTGGGTAAACATCGTGTCCCTTGTCACCTGTTACCATCGACCTTAGACGCACAGTTCAGGACCCCCTAGCCGAGATCCGCCGGTTTTGACACCTTCATTGGTGCTTTCATTGAGAGTTCCACTGTGCCGTGTCGGAAGGGTTGATGGCTCGACTTATCGTCAAGGAAAATATCACCTCCGGACGAGCTCTGTCCTTAGGCCAAACCCTTCGGCTGGGCAATTTTACCATGATCGCCTGCTCGGCCTTTGAGCCGACGATGATGACATCTCGAGTCATCGAAAATCACCTCTGTGTTGATTCTGAATACGCCAAACGGATGGATCCGACGGAGTTGTCGTCTTCGAACAAACTCCTAGATCGCATTGCCGCCTTGGGGGTCGCTACAGACTACGATCGGATTGGGCTTAAACCCGACCAGAGAGAGATTAACTCTCCACCGATCACCCACCAGATAGCGGTAGTCGAGGAGTAAGATAGCCCTTCCTCTATATTGAGGAAGAACTATGTTCGGATCTCCGACCTTGAGAAGCCAGACACCTACCGGCAGAAAGGCACGCCTTGTGCTCCGAACATAGAGTCGGACGATAAGCTTCAAAAATCAGAAGATACTCTGGAGCCCCGGACTGTTTAGTCTGGAAAAACCTCAGACTCCAGATCATCAATCAAGTTAGGGTTCAAATCCAACTCCACCCACCCACCCAGACATAAGCGCTCTCACGAGCATACAACAACAGTCTCAGGAAACGGTCCACCACTTTTGGGCCAGATTCCTCCTTGTCAAGAACAAGGTTAAAGATTGCCGTGACGAGGACGCGATATCAGCATTCCGCAACAATTGCACGAACGAAGGAATTCTCAACGCCATTAATCGCCGCCGCATACTACACTTCGCTGACTTGGCAACTATCGTACAGAAGTACAGCGCAATGGAAAGTTCCTGGAGAGATCAGACAGCTTAGGAGCCACCGGTCCCAACTCAACCACTGGTCCAGGCGAAAAAGGCACACCCCTATGACGCGCCCAGTCCAATATCCAAGAAATACAAACCCATTACGCGGCGCGGAACCGTTCTGCATGGATGGCTCGATGGCCCATGCAAAATACACACCACACCAGATACCATACTGATACGTCTCCAACGTATCTATAATTTTGTATTGTTCCATGCTATATTATATTCCGTTTTGGACATTATTGGGCTTTATTATACACTTTTATATTATTTTTGGGACTAACCTATTAACCGGAGGCCCAACCCAGAATTGCTATTTTTTTCCTATTTTAGGGTTTCGCAGAAACAGAATATCAAACGGAGTCCAAACGGAATGAAACCTTCGGGAACGTGATTTTCGGAACGAACATGATCCAGAGGACTTGGACCCTATGTCAAGACATCAACCAGGAGGCCACGAGGTAGGGGGGCGCGCCTACCCCCCTGGGTGCGCCCTCCACCCTCGAGGGCCCCCTGTTGCTCCAACGACGTACTCCTTCCTCCTATATATACCTACGTACCCCCAAACTACCAGATACGGAGCCAAAACCCTAATTCCACCACCGTAACTTTCTGTATCCACGAGATCCCATCTTGGGGCCTTTTCCGGTGCTCCGCCGGAGGGGGCATCGATCACGGAGGGCTTCTACATCAACACCATAGCCCCTCTGATGAAGTGTGAGTAGTTTACCTCAGACCTACAGGTCCATAGTTATTAGCTAGATGGCTTCTTCTCTCTTTTTGGATCTCAATACAAAGTTCTCCCCCTCTCTTGTGGAGATCTATTCGATGTAATCTTATTTTGCGGTGTGTTTGTTGAGACCGATGAATTGTGGGTTTATGATCAAGTTTATCTATGAACAATATTTGAATCTTCTCTGAATTCTTTTATGTATGATTGGTTATCTTTGCAAGTCTCTTCGAATTATCAGTTTGGTTTGGCCTACTAGATTGATCTTTCTTGCAATGGGAGAAGTGCTTAGCTTTGGGTTCAATCTTGTGGTGTCCTTTCCCAGTGACAGTAGGGGCAGCAAGGCACGTATTGTATTGTTGCCATCAAGGATAACAAGATGGCGTTTATATCATATTGCATGAGTTTATCCCTCTACATCATGTCATCTTGCTTAAAGCCTTACTCTGTTCTCTTGAACTTAATACTCTAGATGCATGCTGGATAGCAGTCGATGTGTGGAGTAATAGTAGTAGATGCAGGCAGGAGTCGGTCTACTTGTCTCGGACGTGATGCCTATATACATGATCATACCTAGATATTCTCATAACTATGCTCAATTCTATCAATTGCTCAACTGTAATTTGTTTACCCACCGTGAATACTTATGCTCTTGAGAGAAGCTACTAGTGAAACCTATGGCCCCCGGGTCTATTTTCCATCATATTAATCTTCCAACACTTAGTTATTTTTATTGCCTTTTATTTTACTTTGCATCTTTATCATAAAAATACCAAAAATATTATCTTATCATATCTATCATATCTCACTCTCATAAGTGACCGTGTAGGGATTGACAACCCCTTATCGCGTTGGTTGCGAGGATTTATTTGTTTGTGTAGGTGCGAGGGACTCGTGCGTGGCCTCCTACTGGATTGATACCTTGGTTCTCAAAAACTGAGGGAAATACTTACGCTACTTTGCTGCATCACCCTTTCCTCTTCAAGGGAAAACCAACGCAAGTGCTCAAGAGGTAGCAAGAAGGATTTCTGGCGCCGTTGCCGGGGAGGTTCGCGCAAGACAAGTCAAGATTTGGCTCCCAAGAACGAGTCACTTGTGGCGCCGTTGCAAGTGAAGACATACCAAGTACCCATCACAAACCCTTATATCCCGCATTACATTATTTGCCATTTGCCTCTTGTTTTCCTCTCCTCCACTTCACCCTTGCCGTTTTATTCGCCCTCTCTCTCCATCCTCCCTCTCTTTCTCTATTTTGCCTCTTTTTGCCCGTTTCTTGTTTGCTCGTATGGTTGGAATAGTTGTTTATTTATTACTAAACAGAGAACCTAAGATCTATGGATCCTCATCCACTTGCTAATCTTTTAAGAGATCCAACTATGATGAACCAATTGCTAGTGAGTTTTGTGCACTAGATTATCTTTATGAGGTTTTGCTTGAAATTCGTGAATCTGAAAAGTGTGATGAATTACTTTATGAAGCGATTCACGATAGATCTCTGAATAGAAAGCATGATTGCAATGATTTTATTATAAATTCTATTTATGTAAATTGTGCTAATAATATGCAAAATCCTGAGGTTGGGGATGCTAGTTTTGCTATGTCCTCTACTTGTTGCAATGATCATGATTGGGGAGATTCTTCTTATGATCTTGAAAATTTATTTAAGCCCCATGATGAATATGAGATTGATAATAGTGTTTGAAATATTATTGAAAGTGGGTTTGTAGAGGTCATGACTTTAGTTAATGTTAATCCCACTATTTTGGAAGAGTGTCAACTTTGCATGCATGTGTATCGTGTTGAAAATATTTTATGTGATAGATACTTTGTTGAATTTGCTTATGATCCTACATGTAATTATTATGAGAGAGGAAAATATGGTGGTAGAAATTTTCATGTTACTAAACTACCTTTCGTTATGTTGAGATTGATATTGTTTCTTTCCTCTTCCTTGCATATGCTAGTTTTTTCTTGCCTTGTTAATTTGTTTGCCTATAAGATTCCTATGCATAGGAAGTATGTTAGACTTAGATGTGTTTGTCACATGCTTTACGATGCTCCTTTTGTGCATCAATTCTTGTCTTTCATGTGAGCATCATTAAAATTATCAATGCCTAGCTATAAGGCTTTAAAGAAAAGCGCTTGTTGGGAGAAAACCCAATATTTTTCCTTGCTGTTATTAAATAAATAAATAATTTATCTAGACTCTGTTTTGGTTGTGTTTTTTGTGTTTAATTAGTGTTTGTGCCAAGTAGAACTGTTGGGAAGACTTGGGGAAGTCTTTTTAATCTTGCTGTAAAAAACAGAAACTTTAGCGCTCACGAGAATTGCTGCCATTTTTATTTGGAAAGTTCTATTTAGTTAATTATTTTTGCAGATGATTAATAGATAAATTGCTCACGTCCAGAAATTTATTTTAGAATTTTTGGGGTTCCAGATCTCACGTTAGCTACAGATTACTACAGACTGTTCTGTTTTTGACAGATTCTGTTTTTCGTGTGTTGTTTGCTTATTTTGATGAATCTATGGCTAGTAAAATAGTTTATAAACCATATAGAAGTTGGAATACAGTAGATTTAAAAAAAATTAGTTCATTACAGTACCTTGAAGTGGTGTTTTGTTTTCTTTCGCTAACAGAGCTCACGAGATTTTCTACTTTAAGTTTTCTGTTGTGAAGTTTTCAAGTTTTGGGTAAAGATTTGATGGATTATGGAACAAGGAGTGGCAAGAGCCTCAGCTTGGGGATGCCCATGGATCCCCCAAGATAATCTAAGGACACCTAAAAGCCAAAGCTTGGGGATGCCCCAGAAGGCATCCCCTCTTTTGTCTACTTCCATCGGTAACTTTACTTGGAGCTACATTTTTATTCACCACATGATATGTGTTTTGCTTGGAGTGTCTTGTATGATTTGAGTCTTTATTTGTTAGTTTTCCACAATCATCCTTGCTTTACACACCTTTTTAGAGAGACACACATGATTCGGAAATTGTTAGAATACTCTATGTGCTTCACTTATATCTTTTGAGTTATATAGTTTTTGCTCTAGTGCTTCACTTATATCTTTTAGAGCACGTCGGTGGATTTGTTTTATAGAAACTATTGTTCTATCATGATTCACTTATATTATTTTGACAGTCCTACAAAACAGCATGGTAATTTGCTTTAATTGTGTTAGGCATTTAAGATTAATAAAATTTTCTTATGAGTGTGTTGAATACTATGAGAAATTTGATACTTGATAATTGTTTTGAGATATGGAGATGGTGATATTAGAGTCATGCTAGTAGAGTAGTTGCGAATTTGAGAAATACTTGTGTTAAAGTTTGTGATTCCCGTAGCATGCACATATGGTGAACCGTTATGTGATGAAGTCAGAGCATGATTTATTTATTGAATGTCTTCCTTATGAGTGGCGGTCGGGGATGAGCGATGGTCTTTTCCTTCCAATCTATCCCCCTAGGAGCATGCGCGTAATACTTTGCTTTGATAACTTGTAGATTTTTTCAATAAGTATATGAGTTCTTTATGACTAAGGTTAAGTCCATGGATCATACGCACTTTTCTTCCCTCCACCATTGCTAGCCTCTCTAATACCGCGCACCTTTCGCCGGTATCATACACCCACCATATACCTTCCTCAAAACAGCCACCATACCTACCTATCATGGCATTTCCATATCCATTGTGAGATATATTGCCATGCAACTTTCCACTGTTCCGTTTACTATGACACGCTCCAACATTGTCATATTGCTTTGCATGATCATGTAGTTGACATTGTATTTGTGGCAAAGCCACCGTTCATAATTCTTTCATACATGTCATTCTTGATTCATTGCATATCCCTGTACACCACCGGAGGCATTCACATAGAGTCATATTTTGTTCTAAGTATGAGTTGTAATTGTTGAGTTGTAAGTAAATAAAAGTGTGATGATCATCACTTTTAGAGCATTGTCCCAAGTGAGGAAAGGATGATGGATACTATGATTCCCCCACAAGTCGAGATGAGACTCCGGACGAAAAATATATATAAAAAAGAGGCCATAAAAAAAGGAAAAGGCCCAAATAAAAAAATATGAGAGAAAAAGAGAGAAGGGACAATGCTACTATCCTTTTACCACAATGTGCTTCAAAGTAGCACCATGATCTTCATAATAGAGAGTCTCCTATGTTATCACTTTCATATACTAGTGGGAATTTTTCATTATAGAACTTGGCTTGTATATTCCAATGATGGGCTTCCTCAAAATGCCCTAGGTCTTCGTGAGCAAGCGAGTTGGATGCACACCCACTTAGTTCCTTTTGTTGAGCTTTCATATACTTATAGCTCTAGTGCATCCGTTGCATGGAAATCCCTACTCACTCACATTGATATCTATTGATGGGCGTCTCCATAGCAAGTTGATACACCTAGGATATGTGAGACTATCTTTCCCCCTTTTTGTCTCCTCCACAACCACCATTCTATTCCACCTAAAGTGCTATGTCCATGGCTCACGCTCATGTATTGCGTGAAGATTGAAAAAGTTTGACAACACCAAAAGTATGAAACAATTGCTTGGCTTGTCATCGGGGTTGTGCATGATTTAAATACTTTGTGTCGTGAAGATAGAGCATAGCCAGACTATATAATTTTGAAGGGACAACTTTCTTTGTACATGTTATTTTGAAGAGACATAATTGCTTAGTTAGTATGCTTGAAGTATTATTATTTCTATGTCAATATTGAACTTTTGTCTTGAATCTTTCGGATCTGAAGATTCATACCACAATTAAGAAGAATTACATTGAAATTATGCCAAGAAGCATTCCACATCAAAAATTCTGTTTTTATCATTTACCTACTCGAGGACGAGCAGGAATTAAGCTTGGGGATGCTTGATGCGTCTCCAACGTATCTATAATTTTTTATTGTTCCATGCTATATTATATTCTGTTTTGGACATTATTGGGCTTTATTATACACTTTTATATTATTCTTGGGACTAACCTATTAACCAGAGGCCCAGCCCAGAATTGTTGTTTTTTTTGCCTATTTTAGGGTTTTGCAGAAAAATAATATCAAACGGAGTCCAAACGGAATGAAACCTTCGGGAACGTGATTTTCGGAATGAACATGATCCAGAGGACTTGGACCCTACGTCAAGACATCAACCAGGAGGCCACGAGGTAGGGGGCGTGCCTACCCCCTTGGGCACACCCTACACCCTCATGGGCCCCCTGTTGCTCCACCGACGTACTCCTTCCTCCTATATATACCTACGTACCCCCAAACTACCAGATACGGAGCCAAAACCCTAATTCCACCGCCGTAACTTTCTGTATCCACGAGATCCCATCTTGGGGCCTTTTCCGGAGCTCCACCGGAGGGGGCATCGATCACGGAGGGCTTCTACATCAACACCATAGCCCCGCCGATGAAGTGTGAGTAGTTTACCTCATACCTACGGGTCCATAGTTATTAGCTAGATGGCTTCTTGTCTCCTTTTGGATCTCAATACAAAGTTCTCCCCCTCTCTTGTGGAGATCTATTCGATGTAATCTTATTTTGCGGTGTGTTTGTTGAGAACGATGAATTGTGGGTTTATGATCAAGTTTATCTATGAACAATATTTGAATCTTATCTGAATTCTTTTATGTATGATTGGTTATCTTTACAAGTCTCTTCGAATTATCAGTTTGGTTTGGCCTACTAGATTGATCTTTCTTGCAATGGGAGAAGTGCTTAGCTTTGGGTTCAATCTTGCGGTGTCCTTTCCTAGTGACAGTAGGGGCAGGAAGGCACGTATTGTATTGTTGCCATCGAGGATAACAAGATGGGGTTTATATCATATTGCATGAGTTTATCCCTCTACATCATGTCATCTTGCTTAAAGCGTTACTCTGTTCTCTTGAACATAATACTCTAGATGCATGCTAGATAACGATCGATGTGTGGAGTAATAGTAGTAGATGTAGGCAGGAGTCGGTCTACTTGTCTCGGATGTGATGCCTATATACATGATCATACCTAGATATTCTCATAACTATGCTCAATTCTGTCAATTGCTCAACTGTAATTTGTTTACCCACTGTGAATACTTATGCTCTTGAGAGAAGCCACTAGTGAAACCTATGGCCCCCGGGTCTATTTTCCATCATATTAATCTTCCAACACTTAGTTATTTTTATTGCCTTTTATTTTACTTTGCATCTTCATCATAAAAATACCAAAAATATTATCATATCTCACTCTCGTAAGTGACCGTGTTGGGATTGACAACCCCTTATCGCGTTGGTTGCGAGGATTTATTTGTTTGTGTAGGTGCGAGGGACTCGTGCGTGGCCTCCTACTGGATTGATACCTTGGTTCTCAAAAACTGAGGGAAATACTTACGCTACTTTGCTGCATCACCCTTTCCTCTTCAAGGGAAAACCAACGCAAGTGCTCAAGAGTTAGCACATACCAACCCATAGCCTTAGAGCATGTTGGATGCTCCAGTAGGTAGCCAAAAGCGGCGAGGACATGCTTACCAAAAACACTGCAGAGCAACACCCTTCAGAAGACGACGACCCCAGAGTACTAACAGTCTTTGAGACATTTGCTTCAAACAATAGGCGCAAAAGGGCACTCCGCGAACTCGACAAAGTCTGCCAGATCGCAACAATAAACCTCTGGAACGACACAGCGATAACCTTTAACGCTGGTGATGAGCCAAAACATAGGACAGTCCGAGCACCATCCGCCTTGGTCCTCAGCCCAATTGTGGATGGCTTTCGGCTCACCAAGGTTCTCATGGACGGCGGCGGCGGACTAAACCTCGTCTATTAGGATACAATATAAAAATGGAAATATACAGGAGCCGCATTGAGCAAAGCAACACAACCTTCCGAGGAATCATTCCCAGTCAGGAGGCAAGGTGTGCGGGAAAAATCACACTCGATGTGGTATTCGGCACACCGGAGAACTATCGGTCCGAACAAATAACCTTCCAAGTGGCCCCCTTCAACAACGGATATCACATCCTCTTAGGGCGAGATGCTTTTACGCGCTTTCAAGTAGTACCCCATTACGGGTACATGAAGCTTAAGATGCCCTGGCCCAATGGTATAATCACTCTAGCTAGTGATCCAGACATAGCACTCCGCGCCGAGAATAAAACCACGTCCCTGGCCCTCGAGGCATTATCTGAAGCCCTCGCGGCCGAAGAGTTAACTGTGCTGCGCTCCATGGTGGACATGGATGACGTGGTCCTAGACAAACGACCCAAATTCACCTCCTTCAAACCGGCAGAATAAATAGTCAAATTCCAAGTCCATCCAACGGACCTCAAGAAGACAGCATCCATTGGAGCACAACTAGACCCGACGGTTGACGCCGGTCTACGAGAGTTCCTGCACGAGAATTGGGATATATTCGCCTGGCACCCTTCTGATATGCCAGGAATCCCACGCGAGATGGCCGAACACAGCCTCAATTTATTGAAGGGATATAAGCCAGTTAAGCAAACACTGCGGCGCTATTCGGAACCCAAACGTCAAGCTATGGGGGAAGAGCTAGCCAAGCTAATTGAGGCCGGATTCATTAGAGAAATAAAACATCTGGACTGGCTGGCAAACTTGGTAATGGTACCAAAGAAGGACAAATCCTGGCGCTTGTGCGTCGATTTCAAAGACCTCAATAAGTCTTGCCCCAAGGATCCCTTCCCCCTCCCCCACATTGATCAAATCATTGACGCTACCGCAGGACATGACTCACTGTGCTTCCTAAACGCATATTCCGGATACCATCAAATCAAAATGAAGGAGTTCGATCAAGCTGCAACAGCATTCATCACCCCATATGGACCATTCTACTTCAACACCATGCCCTTCAGACTCAAGAACGCAGGCGCCACATACCAATGCATGATTCAAACATGCCTGGAGAAACAGATCGGCAAGACAGTTGAAGCTTATGTGGATGACATCGTCATCAAAACTAGGCACGTCGAAACACTAATAGATGATTTACGTCTCACATTCGACAACCTCCGCGTGTATGACATTAAGCTCAATCTGGAAAAGTGTGTTTTAGGCGTCCTAGCCGGAAAACTGTTGGGCTTCATCGTTTCCAATAGAGGAATTGAAGCATATCCAGCCAAAATCTGAGATTTGTCGCAATTGGCTATGCCAACAGACCTTAAACAAGTTCAAAAGCTTGCAGGTTGCGTGGCAGCTCTAAGCTGCTTCATCTCTAGATTGGGAGAAAAGGCACTGCCACTCTATCTCCTTCTACGGCGAACCGATCACTTCAAGTGGACGGACGTGGCAACAGCCGGACTGGAGGAAATAAAAACCATCGTCGTGAACAATCCAATCCTGGCCGCGCCAAACGCCAGCGAACCGATGTTATTATACATATCAGCAACACATCAGGTGGTGTGCACCATGGTCGTCGTTGAACGAGAATGGGACGGACATAAATTCCCGCTTCAGAAGCCAGTATACTACGTATCCACTATCCTTACACCATGCAAATCCCGGTACCTCCATTATCAAAAGATAGCATACGCGGTCTTCATGGCTCCCCGAAAGCTCCGTCACTACTTCCAGGAGTGTTCGATTACGATGGCTTCCGAAGTACCACTCAATGACATTATAAACAACCGCGATGCCACGGGCCAGATTGCTAAATGGGCCATTGAGCTCCTCCCATTTGAAATTACATATAAACCACGTCAAGCTATTAAATCCCAAGTATTGGCTGACTTCGTCGCCGAATGGACAGAGGCCGAACTCCCTAAAGAGTACGACACATATTCCAATTGGGTTATGTATTTCAATGGCTCCAAAATGCTGGCAGGGCTAGGAGCGGGCGTCGTTTTAACGTCCCCTACTGGAGACGTCGTTCAGTACATACTCCAAATACTATACACAGACTCCAATAACGCAGCCGAATACGAGGCCTTATTGCATGGTCTCCGGATGACTGTCTCCATGGGCATACAACGCCTAGAAGTGCGCGGGGACTCAAACCTTGCAATATCTCAAATAAATGGAGACTTCGACGCTAAAGATCCAAAGATGGCAGCTTATCGTAACGCGGTCATAAAAATGTCGGCCCGGTTCGAGGGGCTCGAGTTCCATCATGTGGCTCGAGAAAGTAATCAAGCGGCGGACGTTCTTGCTCGTATCGGTGCTAAGCGCGACCCTGTCCCACCTAATATCTTTCTGGAACAGCTTTTTAAGCCATCCGTAGTGTGGCAGGGGGAAAACAACAACACTAGTTCGGATCCAAACATAAGCCCAGACCCCGGAAACACCGACGTCATCGGAGGCTCAGCCACCGAAATAACGCCGTTGGCGCATCTCATCATGGCAGTCATTGTCCCATGGACCGAACCCTTCCTGGCCTACCTTAACAGGAAGGAGCTTCCTGAGGACCAGAATCAGGCCTGTTGCATTGTCTGGCGATCAAAGGCCTACAAGGTTCATGATGGAGAGCTCTACAAGAAAAGCGCTACCAGAGTTCTTCAACGATGTATCTCTGAGGAAGAGGGGCGGCAGCTCTTGGCTGAAATTCACGCCGGACTCGGCGGTCACCACGCCGCAGCTCGGGCCCTTGTTAGCAAGGCCTTCCGTACAGGGTTTTATTGCCGATGGCCCGAGCAGATGCACAGGACCTTGTCCAACGTTGCGTCGGATGCCAACTCTTTGCCAACCAAAGCCATATGCCCCCCACTACCTTACAAACAATCCCCATCACTTGGCCTTTTGCGATTTGGGGACTCGACATGGTCGGACCCCTTACAGGAGGAAGCCATAAGAGAAAGTATCTTCTGGTCATGGTGGATAAATTCATTAAGTGGATAGAGGGCAAACCAGTCAAAACGGCCGAAGCGGGGCCAGTAATAGATTTCATTTCCGGCGTGGTACACCGTTATGGTGTTCGCACAGCATAATCATCGATAATGGCTCGAATTTCACAGCCGATGAAGTGAAAACCTGGTGTACTATTCTAGGCATTAAGCTCGATTACGCCTCTGTCTATCACCCATAGACAAATGGTCAAGTTGAATGGGCTAATGGTCTTATTATGAGCGGCATCAAATCCAGACTAGTGCGGTCTTTGAAAGAATCAGACAAGCACTGGGTGGAGGAACTTGACTCTGTACTCTGGGGGCTGCGGACCACGCCCAACCGCACTCACTACAAGAAATATGTCAACTTGCGACCATCACTATTGGTCACTGAAAGGTCATTGTTTTTCATTTGCGACCTTTTGTGACCAAAAACAGAAGGTCAAAAGCTGGCGGTCGTAAACTGAAATTCACGACCTTCTCTGTGAGAAGGTCGTGGACGTTTACGACCAAAACAAAAGGTCGTTGAACTCATGACCTTTTGTTTTGGTCACTGGCTGTCTGCCCAGGCCACGTCGGATCCTACGTGGCAATCTGACGTGGCAAATTAAAATTGCGACCAATTGAAAAGGTCATTGATAAGATTCAGGGCCAGTTCTTTTCGGCGATTCTCCCCGAATCGCCCCCCTCCCCAGCTTCTCCCAGAATCGCCACTCCATATTTTTTTACAATCCTATCTAGTTAAGGTCTAATTAGCTAGGATTGTAAAAAACATATGGAGTAGTGATTTTGGGAGAAGCTGGGGAGGGGGCGATTCTGGTAGAATCGCCCAAAAGAACTGGCCCTCGGCCCGGTCCAATTGGGTGTCTATATGGGCCGATCCCATTAGTTCATCCTTTTTAATATATATTTTTCTGTTAATTTTCGCTAGCTACATGGGCCTGGCCTAGTAATTCAGCCTCTTTTATTTCTCTAATATTTGACGTTCAATTTCTTGTTGGGCCACGGCCTTTTACAGTCCAGTATTTTTTTGGCCCTCGGCCTTTTACAGTCCTTGTTTTTTTTGCCTCGGCCTTTTACAGTCTAGGTTTTTTGGCATTTTTGGAACTCAACCATTGCCTTTTAATTTAGCACTCATCATTTTTAGTGAATTTCTAGTTCAAATATAGGCTATAAATGCATAATATTTCTCAATACAGCCAAACTTGGTACATTACAATAATAGTACATAGTATCCAACTTTCTAATACACAAAAAGATCAAACAATAACAAGCTCCAATGAGGTACTCTTTGCTGGGTGCGATACAACCAAACTTGGTACATTAAAATAATAGTACATAGTATCCAGTTTTCAAATACACAAAAAGATCAAACAATAACAAGCTCCAATGAGGTACTCTTTGCTGGGTGCGGATTCTAGCTTCATCATCATGGGAATTGTTGCAGCGGTCAGCACTTCAATGAACAAAGGACATCTATATGTTATAAATAGAACAATTAGGAACAAAATAGAAACAGAACATTCTACATTTGGTGCGAAAATGGTTAGAGCAAAGAGGAGCTTCAGCAACAGAGCAAACCAAATCAAATCGAACATACACCGACATTTGCAGAAGAATATTTTTGTTTCACTCATTTACTGCTGCTCCCTTTAATTTTCAGGACTACATATTCTGAATCTACTAGTACTAGATACCTACCGATTAGAAAATAAAGCTGAGTTATACTAGTAGTGGTGGTGCTCAATTGCCATTGTTCTTATCATATTTACTCCGTAACAACTAACATGAACATGCCAATTGATTAAAACCTAAGCCGTGTAAATTTCAGAACAACAACCAAACTGAAGCCACGATGATAGGCAGTGAGAAAATCAACTAAATTTAAAAGGAGTGCTAACCAAGAACCCTTTAATTAACCATACCATTTCACCAACACCCCCAATTGAGTTGGCCGCCTCTTCCTTCTTCTGCCCCTTGATCTTAAAAAGGTTTATCATCTTCCTGTGAAACATGAGGGGAGGAGGTAACGAGCATGAGCTAAAGAGAACATACTTTTCATAGGAACAAAATTGACAAAAACAAGAAAAGTACCATTCAGGCTTAAGAATGGTTTTACACACAAACAGGTAGAAACGATGTAGCGGAAATCAACAGAAGCAGTTTGGTTGTCTTTAAATATTGCGTTCATCGATTAGTAGCAGAAAATAATATACCCAGTACAAAGGAAAGCAAAATACTAAAGTACCAAGCACGACTAGTAGCTCTGCACAATTGCACCACATATACAACTAGCTGCAGATAACACTATATGCATGTACATACATAACCGATGTGATTTATTATAACAAAGACATTCAAGTGATAATAGTAAAAACTGAACTAAAAGAGCTAAAATAAGCCTGTGTTACAACCAAACATCATCTAACTAATTATAAAAATCATGGTACATATAGCTAACAAATATATCAAATCATTCTTAATCCAAAGCATCATCAAAACATAAATCAGAGGAGCATCTACCCAGTATAACAGCAAAATGGCATAATCATACAACTTGTAAGAGATGGACTCAGGGATGGTAAGGAAACATCAGATGAGGGGAGTGGAGGGTGCAGACGCTTGTACTCGTTGCCAAGCAGAACGATCAGCTTCGCTATGACAGGTTTGAGGACCCCCGTCGCCACGCTGACGAGAGCCACCTCCATGGTCAGGTTAGCTCAGAGCTCGGCTAGTCAACCGTGCATGGAGCCGTGGAGGTCAGGTTATTGAATGCACGGACAGTAAATAACTAGCTCCAAATTGACAACTGATACGTCTCCAACGTATCTATAATTTTTGATTGTTCCATGCTATTATATTATCAACTTTGGATGTTTATGGGCTTTATTATGCACTTCTATATTATTTTTGGGACTAACCTATTAACCCAGAGCCCAGTGCCAGTTTCTATTTTTTCCTTGTTTTAGAGTATCGCAGAAAAGGAAAATCAAACAGAGTCCAATTGACCTGAAATTTCATGGAACTTATTTTTGGATCAAAGAAGCCCGGGAGACTTGGAGTCCATGTAAGGGAAGCTTCGAGGAGGCCACGAGGTAGGGGGCGCGCCCTCCACCCTCGTGGGCCCCTCGTGGCTCCCCTAACGTACTTCTTCCGCCTATATATCTCCATATACCCTAAAAACATTCGGGAGCACAGTAGATCGGGAGTTCCGCCGCCAGAAGCCCCCGTAGCCACCGAAAACCAATCTAGACCCGTTCCGGCACACTGCCGGAGGGGGGAATCCCTCTCCGGTTGCCATCTTCATCATCTTGGTGCTCTCCATGACGAGGAGGGAGTAGTTCTCCCTCGGGGCTAAGGGTATGTACCAGTAGCTATGTGTATGATCTCTCTCTCTCGTGTTCTTGAGGTGATACGATCTTGATGTATCGCGGGCTTTGCTATTATATTTGGATCCTATGATGTTTTCTCCCCCCTCTACTCTCTTGTAATGGATTTAGTTTCCCCTTTGAATTTATCTTGTCGGATTGAGTCTTTAAAGATTTGAGAACACTTGATGTATGTCTTGCCGTGCGTATCTGTGGTGACAATGGGATACCACGTGATTCACTTGATGTATGTTTTGGTGATCAACTTGCGGGTTCCTCCCATGAACCTATGCATAGGGGTTGGCACATGTTTTCGTCGTGATTCTCCGGTAGGAACTTTGGGGCACTCTTTGAGGTTCTATGTGTTGGTTGAATAGATGAATCCGAGATTGTGTGATGCATATCGTATAATCATACCCACATATACTTGAGGTGACATTGGAGTATCTAGGTGACATTAGGGTTTTGGTTGATTTGTGTCTTAAGGTGTTATTCTAGTACGAACTCTAGGGCTGTTTGTGACACTTATAGGAATAGCCCAACGGATTGATTGGAAAGAATAACTTTGAGGTGGTTTCGTACCCTACCATAATCTCTTCATTCGTTCTCCGCTATTAGTGACTTTGGAGTGACTCTTTGTTGCATGTTGAGGGATAGTTATGTGATCCAATTATGTTATAATTGTTGAGGGAACTTACACTGGCGAAAGTATGAACCCTAGGCCTTATTTACCATCATTGCAATACCGTTTACGCTCACTTTTATCACTCGCTACCTTGCTGTTTTTATAATTTCAGATTACAAATACGCATATCTACTATCCATATACCACTTGTATCACCATCTCTTCGCCGAACTAGTGCACGTATACAATTTACCATTGTATTGGGTGTGTTGCGGACACAAGAGACTCTTTTTTATTTGGTTGCAGGGTTGCTTGAGAGAGACCATCTTCATCCTACGCCTCCTACGGATTGATAAACGTTAGGTCATCCACTTTAGGGAAATTTGCTACTATCCTACAAACCTCTGCACTTGGAGGCCCAACAACGTCTACAAGAATGGAGGGACATCAAGCTCTTTTCTGGTGCCGTTTGTCGGAGTAATGGGCCGCGGGTAGGCCAACCCGAGCCCCATGACCTTTCAAGACATCGGGGCAGGCTGCGCCCCTCAAGACCACAGGGCGAAGAGCCGCCTCCTGGGGAGTCTACGGCAAGGCGGCCGACTGCCCGCTGACGGCCGAGTCCCAGGGACGACTTCCAGAGAAGCCGGCTTTGGGGAGTCGGCCGGCGACTCCAACAAACCGTGACCTCATCGAGGGGGACGGGGCAGGGGCGTGGCTATAATGAAGCCCACTCCCCGCCCCTTACCAAGGGCAGGCATGGCTACAGTGCGCCGTACTTGGGAAGATCTCCCCGCGGCATGGCACTGTTGCCCAGCCGGCCCTGACATCAGCACCACTGTACCTGGTCCTGCGCCCATGACGGCTTGTCTGTATGGCCTGGAGGCAGCAGGGCCCACCGCCAGTCGGACCCAACGGGAGTCGGCCCGGGGGAGTCGGCCGAGCCCTCCCCCGGGCCCACGCGCCATTAATCAAGAAGAGACGGGGAGTGGCCACAGTGATCGCCCGCCAGGCGGCGGGGCTGTTGCCACGACCCCATGACCAAGCCTGCATCATCAGGAGCATGGCTACAGTAATCAGCAGATGGCAAGACCCGCCCGCGGCGGACGCGGCCTGTCAGCTCCGTACCAGACCAGTCGGCGAGGCCCAGCAGTCGATGGAGAAGTCGGAGGTCGGAGACACTGACTGCTAGGCCCACGCGCGCCCAGTCACATTACCATTGTACCCCTGGGGGGTAGGCCTATATAAACCCCCCAGGGCACCCATGCAAAGGGTTGGAGCCCAGTAGTTCTATACCTCACCAGATAGAGGGAGAGAGCTAGCCTTGCCCTCTCCTACCACCATACACAGCTCAAGGAGCAACCGTGTAAACACTTGACCATAGTGATCATGCGGAGACCCCGCAGAGCAGCAGTAGGGGTATTATCTCCCTGGAGAGCCCCAAAGCTGGGTAAGATTCGCCAGCGTGCATGTCTTCGCCTCATCCCGTTTCCAGGCACCAGCGACGTTCTACTCGCCCCCACCATGATAAGCCATCCGTTGGCATATGTCGCACCAAACCCCCGACATTTGGCGCCCACCGTGGGGCATGGTGCACCACCGTCCGGAGATCTGTTCTGGACGGGAACCCTTTTCCTCCCTGGCGAGCACAGCCAGCCAGGCACGCCAGACGAAGCTTGCGTCGACGCGCTGCACGGCATTGAGATCGCCTGCGCGGCCAGCTCCTTGGCCGAACTTGTCGGCGGGGTCTGCCTCTCCAACGAACCTGCGTCCGACGCAGGTGTAGGCAGCCCCGAAAACCTCCTCGCGGGCCTCCTCGATCAACTCCACGTTTCCGGCGAGCCTGCCGTAGACTTGGAGTCCGTAGGCTCCACCGACCCGATGCTGGTCGACTCCGACACCGCGTCGGTTGACGCTTTCCCCTCCAACATGGTGGTCTACGACGAACCTCTCCCCCATGCGGAGAGCGACGGGAGCACCGTCACTGAGGTGCTGGTCATCAGTCATGACGAGTTCCCTGGTGGAAGGGCGCCCGACTCACTCGGCGCGGCGCTGCAAGACCTAGCTGCGCCCATTCCAGAAGATGCTGACGCAGAGACGTTAGAAGCGCGCGGCCTTCAGCTTGTTGAAGGCGCGAAGAAGCTAGCCAGCATGAGACGCTTGTCAGAAGCTTACCAGCGGGAGATGGATCGCGCTGTTGGCGGCTCGCCGGCTCTGGCAGGGCCCAGCCGCCTTGGCGAGGTTCAGCAGCGCGGCGTAGCCATCGCCAGCCTGTTTGGGGCTAGCCGCCCCATGTATGCCACGCCAACGGAGAACATCCGAGCCGCCCAGGCAGAGGCGGATGAGCTGGACAATTTCGAGGGCGAAGAGCGCCACCTCATGATGGAGCGAGTCCAGCGGCTCCTCGACGCTGCCGCTGCGCAGAACGAGGCCGGCTGCCGCACGGAGACACCACAGCGGCCAAACGACGACCCGCACCGAGATCAAGGCGCGACGTCTCGGACGCCGACTAGTGGTACCCGAGGAAGGAAGGACAAGGAGCCGGCTGTCAGCCATAGTCGAACTCGGATTACCATAGAGCGCGACCGAGACGGCCGCCCGAGAGCAGTAGAACGACGGGACGACTGTCGACCTCCCCCTCCCCGCAAGGAGAGGCGAGTCTCCCCGCCGCCTGTTGACCATCCGCTTTTGGTGACCGCCTTGACCGCTGAGAGGGAGTTGGGGAGAATGACGCCCGCCACCGGATCGACCGACTTCACCGGTCCCTGGTGCTGGAAGAAGAAGACGAGCTGGGTCCGCCTTGTTTCGGGCCCCGCATTCGGGACGAGCCCTTTCCCAGAGGGTTCACGCTCCCAAGAGACACGCCCAAGTATACCGGCTCCGTGAAGCCAGAAGACTGGCTAGTCGACTACTCCACGGCGGTCAGCATAGCAAACGGCAACAAGCGTGTCGCCGTAAAGTACGTCCCGCTCATGCTCCAGGGCACGGCTCGGACATGGCTGAACAGCCTAAAGCCCCGCAGCATCCAACAGCTGGGTCGACTTCACCGAAGCATTGGTTCGCAACTTCACCAGCATGTACAAGCGTCCTCCCAAGCCTCGCCAGCTCTCCCTATGCGTGCAAGGTCCTGATGAGTCGACTCGCGACTACCTCATGCGTTGGGCTGAGCTCCGAAACTCCTGCGAGGGCGTGCACGAGGTGCAGGCCATCGAGTACTTCACAGCCGGGTGCCGAGAAGGCACCCTCCTCAAGCACAAGCTCCTTTGCGATGAGCCAGAAACCCTCGACGAGCTGCTGATCATAGCGGACAAGTACGCTACGGCCGACTCCTCCATGAAGACGGAAATTCAAATCAGCACGACTGGCAAGGTAGCTCCTCAGGCTCCAAGAACTTCGGCAGCAGACGCCGGCCGGCGACAACAGCAGGGCGACCACAAGTGCAAGGCCCCGCTGGCTTCCAGCAGCCGGCGGGTCGCGACCGTCGAAGCCCAGCAGCCAGAAGAGCAGCCTCCGTCCAAGCGACAGAAAGGCAGCAAGCCGAACTGGTTGCCGGCCTTCTCCTATGAGCAGACCTTGGATGGACCTTGCAAGTTCCACAGCGGCGCGAAGCCATCAAATCACACCACCTGGAAGTGCCACTGGCTCACCAGGATCGCCAAGGGAGACGGCCTCCTGCCACCCCCGCCTGCTGGGTAGCCGCCTCCGCCTTCGCCCCAGCAGCCGGCAGTCAGGCCAGTCGGCGCAGTACAAGACGAGTACCCTGAAGAGCACGGAGCCTATGTGGTGTTCACCAGTGTGGCTGACGATCGACGCAGCAGGCGGCTGCAGCGACAAGAGGTGAACGCGGTAGCCTCAGAGACGCCAGAGTTCATGCACTGGTCAGAGAGGCCCATCAGCTGGAGCAGGGCTGACCACCCAGAAGTGATGCCGAGTCCGGGCTCCTACGCCTTGGTCCTGGATGCCACCTTTGCCACGGACAAACGGGTCGCGCGTTTCTCGCGAGTTCTGATAGATGGGGGCAGCAGCATCAACATCCTGTACAAGGACACCATGGAGAAGTTAGGAATCAAGCAGAGACAGCTTCAGAACAGCCGGACTATGTTCCACGGCATTGTTCCTGGGCTTTCCTGTTCACCAATTGGCAAGATCCTGATTGACGTCCTCTTTGGGGACAAAGATCACTTCCGAAGAGAGTCTGTTTGGTTTGAGGTGGTGGACCTTGAGAGCCCATACCATGCGCTAGTTGGCCGGCCCGCCTTGGCCAAGTTCATGGCGGTCCCCCACTACGCCTACCTCAAGATGAAGATGCCCAGTTCCAGGGGAATTCTGACTTTGGCCGGTGACTACCGGAAGTCGTCCACTTGCGCGGTCGAGAGCAGTCGGCTGGCCGAGTCCCTGGTGATTGCGGCCGAGAAGCGACTCCTTGAGCGAGCTATGGCGATGGTCGGCAAGCAGCCGGAGATATCGCCCGACCCGAAGGAGTCGGAAGCCGAAGGTTCGTTTAAGCCGGCCAAGGAGACAAAGAAGATACCCTTGGATCCGGAACACCCAGAGAGGTACGCCGTCGTAGGTGCAAACCTTGACAGCAAATAGGAAGGCGATCTCGTCGATTTCCTCCGTGAGAATCGGGACATCTTCGCATGGTCTCCCAAAGACATGCCAGGTGTGCTGACAGAATTCGCCGAGCACAAGTTACACGTCCGATCTGATGCAAAGCCGGTCAGGCAGCCCCTGCGCCGCTTATCAGAAGAGAAGAGAAGAGTTGTCAGAGAAGAGATAGCTCGACTCCTAGCAGCCGGCTTCGTTATGGAAGTTTTCTTCCCGGAGTGGCTGGCAAATCCGGTCCTGGTGCTAAAGAAGAACAAGCAATGGCGAATGTGTATTGACTACATGAGCCTCAACAAGGCCTGCCCCAAGGACCCGTATACTCTGCCGAGAATTGATCAGGTGATAGACTCCACAGACGGATGCGAGCTGTTGAGTTTCTTGGATGCATACTCAGGATATCACCAGATCAAGCTGAACCCGGCTGATAGGTTGAAGACCGCCTTCATCACGCCGTTTGGAGCATTCTGCTACCTCACCATGACATTCGGCTTGAGGAATGCCAGCGCCACCTTTCAGTGTTGCATGCAGAAGTGCCTCCTCAAGTAGCTCAGTAGGAACGCCCACGTTTGCGTGGACGACGTGGTGGTGAAGACAGAAAAGCGAGGAACATTGCTGGAAGACCTCAAGGAGACCTTTGAGAACCTGCGCCGGTTCCAGATCAAGCTCAGCCCTGAGAAGTGTGTTTTCGGAGTACCAGCTGGCCAGCTGCTAGGTTTCCTGGTCTCTGAACGCGGCATAGAATGCAACCCAGTAAATATCAAGGTCATCGAGAGAATGGAGGTACCTAGCCGACTGCTGGATGTGCAGAAGTTCGCCGGCTGCTTGGCATCCATCAGCCGATTCATCAGTCGGCTGGGCGAGAAAGCTCTCCTCTTATACCAACTCATGAAGAAGACCACTCTTTTCGAGTGGAACCATAAGGTGGACGAAGCTTTCCACCAGTTGAAGAAGATGCTGACTACTCCACCCGTCCTGGCGGCTCCGACTCCCAAGGAACCTATGCTCCCGTACATCGCCGCCAACAGCCGAGTAGTCAGCACAGTCATTGTAGTAGAGCGCAAGGAGGAAGGCAAGGCGCTACCTGTCCAGAGACCAGTATATTACCTGAGCGAGGTACTGTCGACCTCCAAGCAGAACTACCCCCACTACCAGAAGATGTGCTATGGCGTGCACTTTGCTGCCAAGAAATTGAAGCCTTACTTTCAAGAACATCCAATCACGATGGTCTGCACGGCTCCACTAGCCGAGATCATCGGCAGCCGTGATGCCTCTGGTCGAGTGGCCAAATGAGCCATAGAGCTGGCTCCTTACACCATCTACTACCAGCCCCGCACCGCTATCAAATCACAAGCACTAGCCGACTTCCTCATCGACTGGGCCGAGAGCCAGTACCTGCCTCCAGCACCTGACTCCACCCATTGGCGGATGCACTTCGACGGCTCCAAGATGCGTACCGGCTTGGGAGCCGGCGTCGTCCTCACCTCTCCCATCTCCCAAAGGCGACAAGCTCAAATATGCACTGCAAATCCATTTTGCCGCCTCCAACAACGTGGCCGAGTACGAGGCGCTCATTCACGGGCTCCGGCTTGCCAAAGAACTTGGCATCCGCCGGATCTTGTGTTATGGCGACTCGGACTTAGTGGTCCAGCAGTCGTCTGGCGACTGGGACGCCAAAGACGCAAACATGGCGAGCTACCGTTTCCTCGTGCAGCAACTCAGCGGGTATTTCGAAGGGTGCGAGTTCCTCCATGTGCCAAGAAACGACAACGACCAAGCAGACGCCTTGGCACGAATCGGCTCTACCCGCCAAGCAATACCATCTGGCGTCGCCCTTCAACGCCTCCTCAAGCCGTCTGTCAAGCCTTCACCAGAATCAGACTCCATCTTTGTGCCGGCTCCTCCCGAAGACGGCGGATCCGACTCCAGAGTTCCGGCAGTCGGAACAGGGACTTTGGCGGCGACTCCAAAGCCACATCAAGCCCGGCCCGGGGACTGCGGTGACGGACTGAAGATTCCAGAACTCGGCCCAAGGACCGAGCCAGTCGGCCTGGGGACTTCATCAGCCCAACAAGCGGTTGTTGACTCCAGCTCGCCGCCTCTCAGCCCAGCCGCCCTCGTCCAAGTCGCAGTTTTGATAGTCGACGAAATAGCAGCATCCTCATGGGCCCAGCCCATCCTCAAATTTCTGGTGAACAAAGAGCTACCAACTGATGAGACCTCAGCTCGGCAAGTACAACGCCGGGCAGTAGCCTATACCATAGTCAACAGAGAGCTGGTCAGGCGCAGCGTCACTGGTGTCTACCAGTGCTGCGTAGAGATAGAGCAAGACCAGGCAATCCTCAAAGACATCCATCAAGGCGAATGTGGCCACCATGCGGCTTCAAGAGCACTCGTCGCCAAAGCTTTTCGGCACGGTTTCTTTTCGCCGATGCCTTGGAAGAGGCCAAGGAGTTGGTCCAAAAATGCAAAGGGTGCCAGAAGTTCAGCTCCAAGCCGCACCAGCCGGCTTCCGCGCTCAAGACCATCCCCATTGCTTGGCCTTTCGCAGTTTGGGGTCTAGACATGGTGGGACCATTCAAGACAGCACGAGGTGGTCTAACTCACCTACTTGTCGTAGTGGACAAGTTCACCAAGTGGGTGTGGGTGGAAGTGAAGCCAATCAAGAAACTGAACGGTCCGACTGCCGTGACCTTCATCACCGATATCACAATTCGGTACGGCATACCACACAGCATCATCACCGACAATGGCACAAATTTTGCCAAAGGCGCCTTGGCCCGTTTCTGCGCAACACAGGGCATCCGACTGGACCTAGCGTCCGTCGCCCACCCGCAGTCAAACGGCCAAGTGGAGCGAGCAAACGGCCTCATCCTGTCCGGCATCCAGCCTCGGCTGATCGAGCCTCTGGAGCGCTTGGTTGGCTGCTGGCTCGACGAGCTGCCAGCCGTCCTCTGGAGTCTGCGCACGACTGCAAACAAGTCAACCAGCTTCACGCCCTTCTTCCTCGTCTACGGTGCCGAAGCCGTCATCCCAACGGACATAGAGTTCGACTCCCCACGAGTCACCATGTACACCGAGGAGGAAGCAAAAGAAGCACGACAAGACGGCGTCGATTTGCTGGACCAGGGTCGGCTGTTGGCACTCAGCCGGTCCAGTATCTACCAGCAAAGCCTGCGCCGATACCACAACAGGAAGGTCAGGCCAAGATCTTTCCAAGAAGGCGACCTTGTACTCCGGCTGATCCAGCGAACAGCCGGCCAGCACAAGCTGTCGCCGCCTTGGGAAGGCCCTTTCATCATCAGCAAAGTACTAGGCAACGACTCCTACTACCTGATCGACGCTCAGAAGCCCCGAGCACGCAAGAGGGACGACTCCGGCAAGGAGACAGAGTGGCCACGGAATGCAAATCTTCTCCGAAGATTTTACAGTTGATGCAGTATGTACCATGCTACCCTTTGTATTAAAGTAACAAGACTTCGGGCCCCTTGAGACGAGCTCGGGGACTGCCCTCTTTTCTCTATACGATAAAAATTATGCCTACAAGTATGTTACTCTTTGTCATGCCGCTTGGCACCGGGCTCGACAAGTCGGCCCGAGGACTTGCCGCCTGGCACTATGAAATGCTTCCTGCAGCCGGACAAGTAGTGTGTAACATCTAAGCCGTCTTCTGTCAGAAGCCGCAGCTCGTAGAGCGACTGTACGGTGGGCAGAGGTAAGGTAGAATGGGTGATCGCATGAAAAATGGCTAGGGACTCAAAGCGTAAAACATAGCTCAAGACGGCTTCCTAGCCCTTTTCGCAAACTGACTCTCGGACAGTCGGATTGTCGTTTTCTATCCAACTTGCTCAAACAATTTTAAAATCGGCTAAGTACTTGCTTTCCCAAAGTAGCCTAGCACTTGATCCAGCAACAGTCTGCAGAGCGGCTGTCCGATTGGCAAGGCAGGCAACTAGGAGAAAGCAGCAAAGGAAAACAGCCAACAGAACAATGAGCAAGAAAAGATAGACATATATATATATAACACAGGCCCTTGGCCGAATTGTCAAGCAGAGGTTCAGAATACACCCCGCGGGTGGAATTGTGCGAATTAACAAGTTCTTCAAAAGACTACTGAAGTAGATAAAACAAAAGACACAGCGGCAGCTCAGGAGGCGGCAAACAGAGTCGGGGGGTCGGAGGAGGCGCCAGCGTCAGTCGTCGGGGCGGTCGGCCGGCTAGTCTCGGCTTGATCGCCTCCGGCAGCAGTCGGATCGGTCGCACGTGGCTCATTGCTGGAGGCGCGGTCGGGCTGAGGCTGGCCGTCTGCTCCGCCTTCTGGTGCCTCCGCCTCACCCTCGTCCTCCGCCTCGTCCTCCTCCTCGATGCTAGAGCCGATCACCTCCGCCGAGTCTTCATCATAGTCTGGGTTCATCCCAAACCACTCCGGTGGGACCTCCTCGCCGTCTTTAGACCGCTCGGGGACGAAGATGCTCATGTCGATGTACTCGGCGATCTCCGCAGCACGCTTGACGAGGGCGTCTTCCGCAGCCGCCAGCTCCGGCTGGGTCTCCAACCGAAGCATGGCCAACCGGTCTAGATCCAGCTCGAGTACCATGCCTTAACGAACACAAGGCCCGGCGCGCTCCAGCCCGGGCCGAAGAGCCCTTCCAGGCCTCGAGGCGACCAGCCGCGACCTCCAACCAGTTGGCCGTCAGGCTGGGGGTGTGCGGAGCCTGCATATCTGGCTAAAGGGCGGAGATCACCTGGGCGCCGACGCGCTGAAGCCGGCGCAGCATCCGGTGAGCCGGCCGGAGCCGAGCCTCGATACTCAAAATGTGCTCATCAAGAGTTTGGGGGGCATCGGCGGCGATCTCTGCGCCCTCCGCCCTCCCACTTGCACGATCGGCCTCGATGGCTTGGATAGCGGCCTGAGACTGCCCAGGGAAGAAGTCTGCAAAAGACACGAAGAAACAAAAAGCGAGTCAAAAACCAGGAGTCGGCACGACCTAGGTCGGCGGCTCAAAGAAAGAAAACAAAGAGACTCACCATCAACGATGTCTTCGATCTCGTGGAAGCTGGAGGATAGCATCACCTCCTTGTCAGACCAGGAAGAGCGCTCGCTCGCGAACTCGGCCAGGAGGGCGGCCTCCGTCTCCTCCGCCTCCCTCTACGACTTCACGAGCAGCCCCTTCTGCTCTGCCAACTGAGTGGTCAGGAGATCGTGCTCCGCGGCGAGCTTGCCGCACTCCTCCCCTTTGGCGAGCAGGGCGGAGTTGGCTTCGCTCAGCCGCTGTTGAAGAGCAGCGTTGGCCCCTGAAGGAAAGAAAGAAGGACAGCAGTCGTCAATAAAGTAGGTTGCCGGGGAGATCCGGCCCGACTGCTCAGCAGTCGGCCCGAATCTCGGGGACTACAGCCCGCGGGTGCGCTAGCGCGCCCCCGCAGAGAAGAGAAAAAAGGAGAAGGACTTACTCCGGCTCTCCGCCAAGTCGGCGGTCCGCTTGCCCAACTCTTCAACATTACGGTTGAAGGTGGTGACGCGGAGGTTGTGGTAGTCCTGCAACAAGCATTTCAGACAAAGTTAGTACCCAGAAGTTCATCAAATTGGAGTTCCGGACCGCCTGCTCAGCAGCCGACCCGAAACTCGGGGACTACACCCAGTGGGTGCGCTGGCGCGCCCCCACAGAGAGGAACAAGAAAAATACAGGCCCAAAGAAAAGACATACCCGGACGGCCGCCCGCGACGCCAGGAACGCCTTGGTGCAGCTCTGGAGTGCGTCGCCCTCAGCGCGGAGATTCGCCTGGACGTCCAGGAGTGCCCCGTTCAGCGGCCCTGTGCCGCCTCCCCGCACCCATCCAACAGGTGCGGTCCTCGTCGCCTCGGCGTTTGGAGCCGCGGAGCTGGCGGTGCCGGCCTCCAGGGGGCAGGGTGCTGAAGTTGCCTTCTCCAGACGACGGCGCACTGGCGAGCCGACCTAGAGGAGTAGCCTCGCCACAGCCTCTTCTTCGGTCGGCGGCACCGGAGGGTCCGCTGGCTGCTCGCCTCGCACGCCTTCAGACGGCAGCGGAGGCGGCGGCGGAATGTTCGCGCCTGAAGTAGAGGGCTCGCCGCCTTCCCTCTCCTCGACGAGGTTCTCCCCGCCGGCTCCTCCAGTCTGCCTCGTGAACTCCGGCGGCGGCGGCGCAGAGTTCAGCGGGGTAACAAGCAAGGCCGCCTGGCGGCGTGCGGCTTCCTCAGCCTGCTGCTTCGCCGCGGCGGCGGCTTCGGCCTCCGCTAGTTTTTTCTTGGCAGAGGCCTCCACCTTGTCGACCTCCGCCTTCTCCAGGCGGAGGGCTTCTTCTTCATTGTGCTTCTCTTGCGCATTTCGCTCCGTCGCCTCCCGGAGGTCGGCAGCGGGGTCTATCTGCCAAGTGGTGGCGGGCGTCCCCGCTGACCCCATGACGGAGGCGGCGGCGACCCGCTCAAGAGAGAGGGGAGCCCTGAAGAAAGAAGGGCGAGCAGAGACTCAGACAAAACACGAAGAAAGAATAAACTTTGAAGTCAGAATACTCACGCAGAGACCAACGGCGGCTTCTTCACTTCCTTACGGAAGCGGATGGCCTTTGCGGCTGCCTCTTCCCGCCGGGTCGCCGCAGCCGAGCCCTTGGGCTTCTTCGGCCGGCTGCCAAACAAAGTTGGCGCAGCCCGGTGCTTCTTCCCGCCGCCTGGAGCGCCCGATGCAGCAGAAGAGCCCGCGCCCGGCTGGCTGGCTCCTGGCCGATGGTGAGGGGCGACTCCTCCCTCGGCGTCGTCTTCAGGCCAGTCGGCGAAGGTAGCCGAGGGACTGAAGTCGCCTGTCGTCCCTCCTCCTCCCTCAGCGTCGTCTTCCAGAGCCGCCGCCCCTAGATCGGGGTCGTCGACGTCGCTCTCCGCCCAATCGGCAGCGAACTCACGGGCCGGCCCCGAGGTGCCGGCTGGTGGGTGAAGAAGGGGATTCTAACCAAAAAGTAGACTGATTAGAACAAGACTCGGCAAGAAGACAATCTAAAGAAAAGAAAGGCGACTCACCACGAGCGGGGGGTTGGCGCGGGAGTATGGCTCCTTGCCGAATCGCCAGTCCTCCGGGAGCCTGCTGTCCGAGAGGTAGTTCACCATCAGGGCCACCTCTTCGTGAGGCATGTCCTTGGTGCACATCCGACTCGGGTCGCGGCCCCCGCTCATCTGGCATATTAGGTGAGGGCGGCCTTCGAGTGGGAGAACTCGGCGCGAGATGAAGGCGTCCAACAGGTCCGGGCCAGTCAGACCCTCCGACTGCATCAGCACTCGGAGACGCGTGATGGCGCCGGCTCCCGCAGGCGTCAGCGACCTGGCCCGGTACGACCAGTTGGGCAGTCTGCCAGCCGGCGGGCCGGCTTCGAAAGCCGGCAGATTAACCCAGTCGCCCCTCGTGGCGACGTTCCTGACATAGAAGTAGGACCGCTGCCACATCTTCACCGACTTCAGCAGCGAGATGGAGGGGAAGTGGTTGTCGGCTCCTGTCCTTCGCACGGCGATGAAGGCGTCGCACTGAGCCGGCACGCCCGCGGCCTGGGTGCCGAGCTTGGAGAAGAAGAACTCCCCCCAGAGCTCGAGGGTGGGGAGGACTCAAAGGAAGCCCTTGCACAGAGCCACGAAGGCGGACAGCAGCACCACTGTGTTGGGGGTGAGGTGGTGCGGCTGGAGTCCGTAAAACTCCATGAACGACCGGAAGAAGCTGCTCGCCGGCAGCCCCAGCCCGCGCAGGCAGTGTGAGCGGAAGATGACCCGCTCGCCCTCCCGCGGGGTGGGGGAAATCTCCCCCTCTGGCGCGAGAAGCACCTGCACGCAATCCTCGCCGGGAAGCCGACGGGTCCGGCGGAGGAACTCGATATGGTCTTCGTGGACCTCGGAGCCATCCCAGGTGCCAGAGCGCACTGGGGGAGGCGCGGCCGCGGAGGAAGAGCTCATCGCGAAGCTGTCGCCGTGGCGTTCGCCGGAGCTTGGGCGTGCGGCAAGGCGAAGAAGAGAAGAGGAAGCAGGGGAGCGAGGAGCTGCGAGGAGGAAGAAGCGAGGGGTAGTGGGAAGGAGGGGCGCGCGTGCCCCCCTCTTCCCCCTATTTATAGTCCTATGGGCTGCGAAGCCGAGGGGGCGGACATGGGGATTTACTGCGCCCGCAGCCCCACGACCCCCATGATCCACGTAAAGTTACTGCGTGTAGTAACTTCCCGGGAATCCCAACCGCCCGCCAGGGCCGCAGTGGATCCGCTCGGGCGCCGAGGCACGGTAGTGGCGGGCCCCGCCCATGGGCCTATCCCGTCGCGTGCGTGGCATGGCAGAACGGCCTGGCCATGTGCCCTCGTGTGACAGGCCAGGAACGGGCGGCGGCCTGGAAGCTTAGCTAGCACGCCACTTGAAATCCCGCCGCGATGTTCGAACTACTAAGCAAGTCAGAATTGAGTAAGTCCGAGTTGGGTGAGTCCGACTCCTTCTAGTCAGCCCGGCGGAAGTCAATCAAGACCATGTGTCGCGCCCGAAAAGAGAAACTGCTGAGGCTTCTCGGCCGATCGTCCGCGGCGCCTCACCAGCTTCGGGGACTACTGTCGGAGTAATGGGCCGCGGGTAGGCCAACCCGAGCCCCACGACCTTTCAAGACATCGAGGAAGGGTGCGTCCCTCAAGACCACCGGGCGAAGAACCGCCTCCTGGGGAGTCTACGGCAAGGCGGCCGACTGCCCGCTGACGGCCAAGTCCCAGGGACGACTTCCAGAGAAGCCGGCTTTGGGGAGTCGGCCGGCGACTCCAACAAACCGTGACCTCATCGAGGGGTGCGGGGCAGGGGCGTGGCTACAATGAAGCCCACTCCCCGCCCCTTACCAAGGGTAGGCATGGCTACAGCGCGCCGTACTTGGGAAGATCTCCCCGTGGCATGGCACTGTTGCCCAGCCGGCCTTGACATCAGCACCACTGTACCTGGTCCTGCGCCCACGACGGCTTGTCTGTACGGCCTGGAGGCAGCAGGGCCCACCGCCAGTAGGACCCAACGGGAGTCGGCCCGGGGGAGTCGGCCGAGCCCTCCCCCGGGCCCACGCACCATTAATCAAGAAGAGACGGGGAGTGGCCACAGTGATCGCCCACCAGGCGGCGGGGCTGTTGCCACGACCCCATGACCAAGCTTGCGTCATCAGGAGCACGGCTACAGTAATCAGCAGCCGGCAAGACCCGCCCGTGGCGGACGCGGCCTGTCGGCTCCGTACCAGACCAGTCGGCGGGGCCCACCAGTCGGCGGGCCCCAGCAGTCAGCGGAGAAGTCGGAGGTCGGAGACACTGACGACTAGGCCCGCGTCCAGTCACATTACCATTGTACCCCTAGGGGGGTAGGCCTATATAAACCCCCCAGGGCACCCATGCAAAGGGTTGGAGCCTAGTAGTTCTATACCTCACCAGATAGAGGGAGAGAGCTAGCCTTGCCCTCTCCTACCACCATACACAGCTCAAGGAGCAACCATGTAAACACTTGACCATAGTGATCATGCGGAGACCCCGCAGAGCAGCAGTAGGGGTATTATCTCCCCGGAGAGCCCCGAAGCTGGGTAAGATTCGCCGGCGTGCATGTCTTCGCCTCATCCCGTTTCCAGGCACCGGCGACGTTCTACTCGCCCCCACCATGATAAGCCATCCGTTGGCATATGTCGCACCAAACCCCCGACACCGTTGCCGGGTAGGTTAGCGCTTGAAGGTATATCTTTAGATCTTGCAATCGAATCTTTTTGTTTCTTGTTTTAGCACTTGTTTAGTTTATAAAAGAAAACTATAGAAAATGGAATTGAGTTTACCTCATACGCTTCATCTTTTTAATATCTTTCGTGAGTATGATGGAAAGGAAAATTGTGCTCAAATAATAGAAGAAGGATTACATAGAATGCTTGGCATAAAATATGTGAATGATGAGCATGATTGAAATGTTGTTAGTACGAATACTTTGAATATCCATGATACTAATGATGATTGCACTAGTTATGATGAAGATGTCTCATATAAACATGTCAATTTTTGTGGAGTACATTGGGTTTGTAAGTACACACTAAATAGGGAAGATAGCTATTGCAAGAGGCATAAGTACTTAGAAACTAAATTCTTGCAAGAAAGTCTAGATGAATGTGCTGAAAATTTAAATTATCTTGGCCATACTTGTGAGCTTTGCAATGAACATGATCATTTCAATACCCAATGCAAATTGTTTCATGATCGTATCGTGTCCAAAAATTGTGATGACTTGATTTCCCCTGCACATCATAATGAACTTAGTTTTCTCTTAGGTTATGAAGAAATGAAACGTATAACTAAGGATATTCCAAAATTTGCCCGTGATAGAGTTCTTCATTTTGATCTAGAGGAAATTTATATGTATTGTGCGGTGAATTGTATTGAAAATCCTTATATTGCCAATTACATAAAGGAAAGAAAACAAATAGAAGATGAAGAGAATACTAATGAAAGGGAAGAGACTTCCCAATATCCTCCTATTATTTCTTATGATGAATCAGGTAACGAGGAGGAGCCTCCTATTCAACCAATCTCATTAATAAGGAGCTCCAAAAAGAGGATTCAACCCACACATGATGTGGTGAAGAAGAAGAAAAGAAAAAGGAAGAGAGGTAAAAAAGATATCTCTCCCAAATAATACTGCTCCCATTACTATTGTGCCTCATGAAAATATAATTGTGGAAGATAATGATACTTCTTATGATCTTGAAAATCTTTTTGGCACTTGCTTGGAACAATATGATAATTGCTATACTATTGGTGCTATCCATACTATTAATGATGAGAGTGATTATGCTTATAATATGAAAAGGCCCAAGCTTGGGGATGCTATGTTTGATGAAGATGATGTTTTTGAGAATATATTTTCTGCAATTAATGTTTGTCCCAAGCTTGGGGATGCTACGTTTAATGAAGATGATATTTTTAATCTCCCAAGTTTTGATATGCAAATTTATAATGATGATAGCATGCCTCCTACTTATGATAATTATTGTGATGATACATATGCTATAAAAAGTAGTGATGATTATATTTATAAAACTTGTCATGATTATGATTACCCTTTTATGAACATTACTCTTTTAATGTGGAAATAATTTATAGTACTCAACTCTCTTATGACACTCCCATTATTCTGAATGAGAAGAACTTTGCTTATGTGGAGAGTAATAAAATTTCTATGCTTGTAGATCATGAAAAGAATGCTTTAGGTGCTGGTTATATTGTTGAATCCATTCATGATGCTACTGAAAATTATTATGAGGGAGGAACATATGCTTGTGGGAATTGCAATAATATCAAGTTTCCTCTCTATGTGCTTAAAGTTTTGAAGTTATGCTTGTTTTGCCTTCCTATGCTAGTTGATTATTGTTCCCATAAGATGTTTGCTCACAAAATCCCTATGCATAGGAAGTGTGTTAGACTTAAATGTGCTAGTCATATTCTTCATGATGCTCTCTTTATGTTTCAATTCTTATCTTTTATGTGAGCATCATTGAAATCATCATGCCTAGCTAGGGGCATTAATTAAACGATAGTGCTTGTTGGGAGGCAACCTAACTTTATTTTTGTTCCTTGATTTTTTTTCCTGTTTAGTAATAAATAATTCATCTAGCCTCTGTTTATATGTGGTTTTATGCTTTTAATTAGTGTTTGTGCCAAGTAGAACCTTTGGGAAGACTTGGGGAAAGTCTTCTTGATCATGCTGTAAAAAACAGAAACTTTAGTGCTCACGAGAATTGCTGCCATTTTTATTTGGAGAGTGATATTTAGTTAATTATTTTTGAAGATGATTAATAGATAAATTACTCAGGTCCATCAGTTTATTTGAGAATTTTATGAGTTCCAGAAGTATATGTTTGATCCAGATTACTACAGACTGTTCTGTTTTTGACAGATTCTATTTTCATCGTGTTGTTTGCTTATTTTGATGAATCTATGAGTAGTATCGGAGGGTATGAACCATAGAGAAGTTGGAATACAGTAGATATTACACCAATATGAATTTAGAATGAGTTCATTACAGTACCTTATGAGGGTGGTTTTCTTTCTTATACTAATGGAGCTTACGAGTTTTCTGTTAAGTTTTGTGTGTGAAGTTTGCAAGTTTTGGGTAAAGATTCGATGGACTATGGAATAAGGAGTGGCAAGAGCCTAAGCTTGGGGATGCCCAAGGCACCCCAAGGCAACATTCAAGGACAACCAAGAGCCTAAGCTTGGGGATGCCCCGGAAGGCATCCCCTCTTTCGTCTTCGTTCATCGGTAACTTTACTTGGAGCTATATTTTTATTCGCCACATGATATGTGTTTTGCTTGGAGCGTCATTTTATTTTATTTAGTTTTTCTTGCTGTTTGAATAAAATACCAAGATCTGAAATTATTAAATGTCTGAGAGTCTTCACATAGTTGCATAATTATTCGACTACTCATTGATCTTCACTTATATCTTTCGGAGTAGTTTGTTGTTGCTCTAGTGCGTCACTTATATCTTTTTAGAGCACGGTGGTGGTTTTATTTTTAAGAAATTGATGAACTCTCATGCTTCACTTATATCATTTTGAGAGTCTTTAGAACAGCATGGCAGTTTGCTTTGGTTATGAAACTAGTCCTAATATGATGGGCATCCAAGAGGGATATAATAAAAACTTTCATATAAAGTGCATTGAATACTATGAGAAGTTTGATACTTGATGATTGTTTTGAGATTTGAAGATGGTGATATTAGAGTCATGCTAGTTGAGTAATTGTGAATTTGAGAAATACTTGTGTTGAAGTTTGTGATTCCTGTAGCATGCACGTATGGTGAACCGTTATGAGATGAAGTCGGAGCATGATTTATTTATTGATTGCCTTCCTTATGAGTGGCGGTCGGGGACGAGCGATGGTCTTTTCCTACCAATTTATCCCCCTAGGAGCATGCGCGTAGTACTTTGTTTCAATAACTAATAGATTTTTTCAATACGTATGTGAGTTCTTTATGACTAATGTTGAGTCCATGGATTATACGCACTCTCACCCTTCCAGCATTGCTAGCCTCTCTAGTACCACGCAACTTTCGCCGGTACCATAAACTCACCATTTACCTTCCTCAAAACAGCCACCATACCTACCTATTATGGCATTTCCATAGCCATTCTGAGATATATTGCCATGCAACTTTCCACCGTTCCGTTATTATGACACGCTTCATCATTGTCATATTGCTATGCATGATCATGTAGTTGACATCGTATTTGTGGCAAAGCCACCATTCATAATTCTTTCATACATGTCACTCATGCATCATTCCACATCCCGGTACACCGACGGAGGCATTCATATAGAGTCATATCTTGTTCTAAGTATCAAGTTGTAATTCTTGAGTTGTAAGTAAATAAAAGTGTGATGATCTTCATTATTAGAGCATTGTCCCAAGTGAGGAAAGGATGATGGAGACCATGATTCCCCCACATGTCGGGATGAGACTCCGGACAAAAATAAATAAATAAAAGAGGCCAAAGAAGCCCAAATAAAAAAATAGAAAAGAGGCCATAAAAAAATAAAGGCCCAAATAAAAAAATAAAATAAAAATGAGAGAAAGAGAGAAGGGGCAATGCTACTATCCTTTTACCACACTTGTGCTTCAAAGTAACACCATGATCTTCATGATAGAGAGTCTCCTATGTTGTCACTTTCATATACTAGTGGGAATCTTTCATTATAGAACTTGGCTTGTATATTCCAATGATGGGCTTCCTCAAAATGCCCTAGGTCTTCGTGAGCAAGCAAGATGGATGCACACCCACTTAGTTTCTTTTTGAGCTTTCATACACTTATAGCTCTAGTGCATCCGTTGCATGGCAATCCCTACTCACTCACATTGATATATATTGGTGGGCATCTCCATAGCATGTTGATACGCCTAGTTGTGTGAGACTATCTTCTCCTTTTTGTCTTCTCCACAACCACCATTCTATTCCACCTATAGTGCTATGTCCATGGCTCACGCTCATGTGTTGCGTGAAGATTGAAAAAGTTTGAGAAAATTTAAAGTATGAAACAATTGCTTGGCTTGTCATCGGGGTTGTGCATGATTTAAATATTTTGTGTGGTGAACATGGAGCATAGCCAGACCATATGATTTTGTAGGGATAACTTTCTTTGGGCATGTTATTTTGAGAAGACATAATTGCTTAGTTAGTATGCTTGAAGTATTATTATTTTTATGTCAATATTAAACTTTTGTCTTGAATCTTATGGATCTGAATATTCTTTCCACAATAAAGAATAATTACTTAGAGAAATATGTTAGGTAGCATTCCACATCAAAAATTCTATTTTTATCATTTACCTACTCGAGGACGAGCAGGAATTAAGCTTGGGGATGCTGATACATCTCCAACGTATCTATATTTTTTTATTGATCCATGCTATTATATTATCAACTTTGGATGTTTATGGGCTTTATTATGCACTTTTATATTATTTTTGGGACTAACCTATTAACCCAGAGCCCAGTGCCAGTTTCTGTTTTTTCCTTGTTTTAGAGTATCGCAGAAAAGGAAAATCAAATGGAGTCCAATTGACCTGAAACTTCACGGAACTTATTTTTGATCAGAAGAAGCCCGGGAGACTTGGAGTCCACGTAAGGGACGCTTCAAGGAGGCCATGAGGTAGGGGGCGCGCCCACCCCCCTGGGCGCGCCCACCACCCTCGTGGGCCCCTCATGGCTCCCTGACGTACTTCTTCCACCTACATATCTCCATATACCTTAAAAACATCCGGGAGCACAATAGATCGGGAGTTCCGCCGCCAGAAGCCTCCGTAGCCACCGAAAACCAATCTAGACCCGTTCCGGCACCCTGCCAAAGGGGGGAATCCCTCTCCGGTGGCCATCTTCATCATCCCGGTGCTCTCCATGATGAGGAGGGAGTAGTTCTCCCTCGAGGCTGAGGGTATGTACCAGTAGCTATGTGTTTGATCTCTCTCTCTCATGTTCTTGAGGTGATACGATCTTGATGTATCGCGAGCTTTCTTATTATATTTGGATCCTATGATGTTTTCTCCCCCCTCTACTCTCTTGTAATGGATTGAGTTTCCCCTTTGAAGTTATCTTATCGGATTGAGTCTTTAAAGATTTGAGAACACTTGATGTATGTCTTGCCGTGCGTATTTGTGGTGACAATGGGATACCACGTGATTCACTTGATGTATATTTTGGTGATCAACTTGCGGGTTCCGCCCATGAACCTATGCATAGGGGTTGCCACATGTTTTCGTCGTGATTCTCCGGTACGAACTTTGGGGCACTCTTTGAGGTTCTATGTGTTGGTTGAATAGATGAATCTGAGATTGTGTGATGCATATCGTATAATCATACCCACAGATACTTGAGGTGACATTGGAGTATCTAAGTGACATTAGGGTTTTGGTTGATTTGTGTCTTAAGGTGTTATTCTAGTACGAACTCTAGGGCCGTTTGTGACACTTATAGGAATAGCCCAACGGATTGATTGGAAAGAATAACTTTGAGGTGGTTTCGTACCCTACCATAATCTCTTCATTCGTTCTCCGCTATTAGTGACTTTGGAGTGACTCTTTGTTGCATGTTGAGGGATAGTTATGTGATCCAATTATGTTATAATTGTTGAGGGAACTTACACTGGCGAAAGTATGAACCCTAAGCCTTATTTACCATCATTGCAATACCGTTTACGCTCACTTTTATCACTTGCTACCTTGCTGTTTTTATAATTTCAGATTACAAATACTCATATCTACTATCCATATACCACTTGTATCACCATCTCTTCGCCGAACTAGTGCACGTATACAATTTACCATTGTATTGGGTGTGTTGGGGACACAAGAGACTCTTTGTTATTTGGTTGCAGGGTTGCTTGAGAGAGACCATCTTCATCCTACGCCTCCTACGGATTGATAAACCTTAGGTCATCCACTTGAGGGAAATTTGCTACTGTCCTACAAACCTCTGCATTTGGAGGCCCAACAACGTCTACAAGAAGAAGGTTGTGTAGTAGACATCAACAACCTGAAAAGAGGATTGGTTAGTACACTGAAAAGAGTAAATAGCCAGCTCCAAAGTTAAGGTACTGGCAGAAAACTATATTAGAAGCACAACTAATGATTCATCAAGCAAAAGGAATCATTTCAAAGATTCAACCACTAGAACATACACAAACTGTTGTCCAGATCTGATTTAAAAGTTAGTACACAAATTGACATGCCAGAACATACACACATTGTTGTCCAGGCACATTAGTTTTATGAGAAAACCGATCCATGAACAAGACCAGAACTAGCAATACTGAAGCAAGAAACTAGAGGGATAATGCTTATCCAGCAACTAACTATAGCTTAGCACGGGCATTCCGGATCCAGCGAACCACTAAAACCGAAGAGGAAAGCAGCCAAGCAAATATATGATTTGAACAAGTATATTACTAGCACATCCTTATGTGTTTGCCTTAGGAGTAGAATTATAGCATCGCAACACAGCTGAATGTCTTTGAACAAATCACAATCAAAAGTAACACATTCTGCGCAACTTTTGATAAGACAATATGGATTAAACAACAGATTATGCTTAGCTAACTTAGAAACATGATAGGAGAAAGGATCTTGAGCTGTTGTTGCTGCTCCTCTCCATGGCCGTGCGTCACCCTCCTCTCCTTCCCTGCAACAAGTGAGTTGAGTTCTCCTGTAGAGCACCAATAAACATAGCAAACAAAGAGGCGTGAGGAACCCAAGTCCATAGCTTCCGGATCAAATCAAACAGATGGGGGAGGGAGGGAGGGGAGCACCTTTACCTTGGGTGGCTGGACGACGGCGCCGTGGACGTCGAGGTGGGCACAGCAGCTGCTCCCTGAATGAGCTCAGCAGCATTAGGTACTACGCCTGCACACATAGACACAAACACCCAGATCCATTTAATTTCTGCTCCAAGCAATTTTCAGATACAAATACAGAGAAGGAAGGAACGAGAGCGTACTCGTTTCCACCATAGTATCTCGCGCCGGGGTACCCCTCGATGTACTTGTTGGTCATGATGGATCCCACCGCCTGCATCACCGACAGGGAGGTGAAGTTCTCCGACAGGATGAGCTCCAGCCCCTCCAACCAGACAGACTGACGTGATTCAGCACCAAGCACGGTAATAGCAAGTCATATGGTGGCACTGATTGCTGATGATGGCGGCGGCAGAGACCTTCCATTGGCGGGCCTTCTCGAGCTCGATGATGTCGGCAATCTCGGGATCGACCTCCTCCAGTGGTGCTTTCAACTGTTTCGGCCACTGCACCGACGCGAGGAGGGGGGAACAAGATAAGCACGGGCAACAAACAAACAGACAAACGGACATGGAGCAATGGGCGCATCGACACGGGGTGGATGTGGAGGACATACGGTGACTGCGGATCTCTCCTCCGTCACTGGCAGGGACGCGTGCGAAGTCAAATCAAACAAGCCAAATCAAATCACCGGCAGGGCCCGTGATTGTTTCGGAAGAGTGAGAGCGGGCGATAATAAACTAGAGGACGGCCGCCAAAAACGATTCAAGAAGGAAAGGAGAGAGCGGAGGGCGGTGTACCATGGAGTAGAGAGGCGTGAGGCGGGAGAGGGGTTGGCGACGGGCGGAGAGCTTGCGGAGCGCCGTCGCCATGGCCGCCGGTTGAGGGGAGAGGAGGGGGATGAGACGGAGGACTGGATCGAGAGGAGCTCTGCCGGATTTGGAAGGGGACAGAGCGGTAGGCGGGGCCGGTGAGGTATGCGTGCACATGCGGCACGCCAGGTTGTTGGCCTCCCCCGCCGTCCTCTAGCTCGCGCACCGCAGGTCCATGGCAGTCTTTGTGGACACGGTGGGTGGTGCGCTCAGGTGGCGGGAGGACCAGGGGTGGGCCGGCGGTGAGGTTGGTGTAGTGACGGGAGGAAGGGGCGGTGTACGAGGGGGATCTGGAGAGAATGGGGGTGGCGGCTGGAGTGGGATTGGGAGGGGATCGAGAGGAGCTCTGCCGAATCTGGGAGGGGAGAGGAGAGAGCGAGGGAAATAAAGGAGGCGGGGGTGGATGGAAAATGACCACAGGACAGAGATAGGGTTTCGGGGATGGTGTGGAAGGGCTGAGGACTGCCGTTGGATCCCCGATCATCCGACAGTGTTTGATGCACGATCCGCGTGACACGTCCATGAACCAATGAGATTACAATACGACGTTATGACCATCTAAATTACTCGTGGTTGACTAAAATTAACGTGTTAAAACAATGTCAGCTATTTTATGACCTGAAAAATTCAAAAAGAAAATCGAAAACCTTTTCATTGTGTCACCAAATGTGAACAAGTTTTGAGGAAAAATAACAAACATGAAATATGATAAATATCTTTTAAAAGGTGTCGTGAGAAATGAGTTTTTTGGCAAAAAAAATTCCATTTTTCGAGTGCCCAAAATGAGTTTTTTTATGAAGGAACTATCATATATTTGTTGCAAAATTGTACCAAATCAATTTTCTAAAATACTAGGCCATATTTAATGCACAATTGACCAAATGATTGGGTGTCAAAAGCTTTGATCCACCTTTGGTGAAAAAGACAAATTTTCGCTAATTCAGGAGGAAGCGGGTCAAAATTGAACTGTAGCTGCCTCATAGTTTGCTATTTATTTTTCCAAAAATAATTTCTAGGTACATAAGTATCTATTTAATCAGAGAAATATAAAAAAAATTCCAAGATTCAACCACTAGCTAGGAATGGTCAAGCCCGCAGTTTTGACTGCATTTTGATACGGGCATAAAAAATTAAAAAAATCAAAAAATTGGAAAACCTTCTCATTGTTTCATTATATGTGATCAAGTTTCTAGAAAAAATAATAAACTTGTAATAAGGCAATTGTTTTTAAAAAGTGTTCTCAGAAATGAGCTATCATGCGTGAAGATTCATGGCTTTCAAGCCAAATGATCAATCTTATGGCCACATTCATGGCATAGTTTGTTTAAATGATCTCATATTGTGCACAAGGGTGCATCTTGGAATTCCAAACAATGTTGCCTAAGGGAGTTTTCATTTTCTTTGCACGGAAAATTCATTTTCCATTTTCCGTGTGCCCGAATTGAGTCCTTCTTGTGAAGGACCTATCATATATTTGTTGCAAAATTGGACCAAATCAATTTTCTAAAATACTAGGCCATATTTAATGCACAATTGATAAAAATGGTTGGGTGTCAAAAGTTTTGATCCACCTCTGGTGAAAAAGACAAATTCCCGCCGATTAAGTAGGAACCGGGTCAAATTTGAACTGCAGCTGCCTCATAGTTTGCTCTTTATTTTTCTAAAAATCATTTCTAGGTACATAAGTATCTATTTAATCAGAGAAACATCAAAAAAATTCAAGATTCAACCACTAGCTAGGAACGGTCAAGCCCGCCGTTTTGACCGCATTTTGAAACGGGCATAAAAAATTCAAAAAAATCAAAAAATTGGAAAACCTCGCGTTGTGTCATTATATGTGACCAAGTTTCAGGAAAAATAATAAACTTGTAATACGACAATTATTTTAAAAACATGTTCTCAGAAATGAGCTATCATGCGTGAAGATTCATGGCTTTCAAGCCAAATGATCAATCTTATGGCCACATTCATGGCATAGTTTGTTCAAATGATCTCATATTGTGCGCAAGGGTGCATCTTGGAATTCCAAACAATGTTGCCTAAGGGAGTTTTCATTTTCTTTGCACGGAAAATTCATTTTCCATTTTCCGAGTGCCCGAATTGAGTTCTTTTTGTGAAGGACCTACCATATATTTGTTGCAAAATTGGACCAAATCAATTTTCTAAAATACTAGGCCATATTTGATTCATAATTGACAAAATGGTTGGGTGTCAAAAGTTTTGATCCACCTCTGGTGAAAAAGACAAAATTCTGCCGATTTAGAAGGAAGGGGGTCAAATTTGAATTGCAGCTGCCTCATAGTTTGCTCTTTATTTTTTCAAAAAATCATTTCTAGGTACATAAGTATCTATTTAATCAGAGAAATATCAAATGTTTTCCCAGATTCAACCACTAGCTAGGAACGGTCAAACCCGCCGTTTTGATCGCATTTCGAAACGGGCATAAAAAATTCAAAAAAATAAAAAAATTGGAAAACCTTCGCATTGTGTCACTATATGTGACCAAGTTTCCAGGAAAAAATATTAAACTTGTAATACGACAATTATTTTAAAAAAGTGTTCTTAGAAATGAGCTATCATGCGTGAAGATTCAGGATTTTCAAGCCAAATGATCAATCTTATGGCCACATTCATGGCATAGTTGGTTAAAATGATCTCATATTGTGCACAAGGGTTCATCTTGGAATTCCAAACAATGTTGCCTAAGGGAGTTTTCATTTTCTTTGCATGGAAAATTCATTTTCCATTTTTTGAATGCCCAAAATGAGTTTTCTTTGTGAAGAAGCTACCATATATTTGTTGCAAAATTGGACCAAATAATTTTTCTAAAATATTAGGTCATATTTAATGCATAATTGACAAAATGGTTGGGTGTCTAAAGTTTTGATCCACCATTTGTGAAAAGACAAATTTCTGCCGATTCAGGAGGAAGCGGGTCAATTTTGAACTGCATCTACCTTATAGTTTGCTCTTTATTTTTTACAAAAATAATTTCTAGGTATATAAGTATCTATTTAATCAGAAATACATGGTTTGATGGCGATACATCGAGGTTTGGATGGTGGACGAGGGCCCCAACTCTAGAGTGCGTAAACTCGCATGCCCGCCGCGTGGTCACCGTGTGACCGTGGTGTTGCCATGTGTTCTGGGCGGCCTAGGCATGTCTAGGGGGTTGGGTACTCCCCAGGCAGGTGCTAGGAAGAAAATTACAACATAAGATTCTCATGAGGAGACCGAACTATACTCAAACATGAATTCGCATCCAAGTGTTTGATTAGCGATATGGGAAATGCACGTGGCCAATGGGCGTTAGTTTTGGCCGAGGATGATCATCTACTAAGAAGACTATCTTCACAATTTTTAGCTCAAAAGGAGGAGCCTAGGTGGTACTTGCTTTGCAAAGTACCACACTGGACAGAAATATGAATGTTGAAGCTGGGCTCAAAATAATGAATGGATTGAGCTGAAATTTGGTGGGGGTGGTTATTTGGGCATAGAAAAGCACTGTAGAAAATTGATACCATTTGGACATGCCAAAGTGGTACTTCCTTCACAATGCTATTCCCTGGACAGAAACTTGAGAAAATTAGCGACATAAATTGGATAAATGAAATGAGCTCAAATTTGGTGTAGGTAAGTTACATAGGTATGGTCATGCCCTGGTAAATTTTCAGATCATTTGGGTAAGCCTTGCTAGTACTTACTTCACAAAGCTTCTCTCGAGATAGAAACTTTGGAAATTTCCTGAGAAAGATTTACCAGGAAAATGGAGCTGAATATTATCATGTGGCAATGATTTGGGTATGGAAGAGTGCCCAAAAAGTTTGAGGGTAATAGGAGGGATCTGGATAGCACTTGCTTTGCAATGTGCCAATCTGGCCATAAAATATAAATTGAACCTGGGCTTACATAGATGATTTGACTGAGCTACAATTTAGACGAGGGTGATAATTTGGGCATATGAAGGAACTGTATAAATTTCATGTCATTTGGATAAATAAAATTGTACTTCCTTCACAATGCTTCTAGGTGGAGAAAAACTTTGGAAATTTGCCGAGGAAGATTTACTGGGCGAATGGAGCTGAATTTTGTCATGAGGAAATTACTTGGATAAGAAAGAGTGCCCAAAAATTTTGAGGGCAATCAAGGATATAAAAATAGCACTTTTTTCACAAAGTATTGTTCTGAACAGAATAGGAAAATGAATATTGTTGAATTATTTTTGAACTAGTCAAGGAAGGATTTTTACATATTTGACGAAGATATGACCCAAAGATTTTATGAGATTTTTTAGGGAATTTTGGGAATGACAGAAGTATAGGTTGCTTCACAACCTAGGGCAAAAATTGACACATGGACATGACACATAGGCAAAACTGATGAGGTGGCGCCTAGTTATAGCAATCCACCACAATTTACAAGGTTATGAACATCTGTATTGGTCGTGATCAGCTAGAAATAAGACAACAGACTAGTGTTGTCTGCTTTATGACCATTTCGTGTAAGGAAATTATGACCTTTCTGACCAAAATGGTCGATAGTTTTGAGGGTTTAGAGCCCCCCGAACAGCTTTTAACCAATTCATCTCAAATGGTGGTATATCTATGACCAATTCTTCCAGGGTCACTGACAGAAGGTCAGTAGTTGAAATATTTCTTGTAGTGACTACTGGATATACACCTTTCTTCATGGTGTACGGTGCAGAAGCAATGTTACCCTGCAACATTATTCATGACTCACCTCAAGTGCGCATGTACGAAGAGAGAGAAGCCGAGCTTGATCGGCAAGACAGCCTAGATGCCTTGGAGGAGGAGCGCAACGTCGCAAAAGCCGTTCCGCATTTTATCAACAGCAGGCTCGCAGGTATCAAAGCAGAGAAGTGCGGGCCAAGACTTATAACGTTGGTGAACTCGTTCTACGCCTGCCGGAGAAGAAAAAGGACAAACTCAAGCCCAAGTGGGAGGGTCCCTTCATAATTGACGAAGTTCTCACCGGAGGAGCGTACTGCCTGCATGATGCGTCAGACAATCACCTGGAGCCGAACCCCTGGAATGCGGCCAGACTACGATGATTTTATGCCAAGCTTCGAACTCTGTGTTCGTCTCCTCCCTCCTGTTATTAACGTTATTTTGTCTCTCTGTTCGTTTTTTATCTTTTTTCATTTTTCTTTTTAGCCTTATGGCTTCAGTACGGCTAGACTGTCCTTACCTGATGCGTACATCTCTACATATGTACGTTCATTATACCTAGGGGCTTCTCGTATAGAAGCTTGCTATTATTCTTCGAGCATCAAGCTCACCACATATGCGTTTTTTCATATGTACCTTTTCTTCGTCACTATATGCATCGATATGACTTAAGTTTTGGCCAAGCTGGGTTGCCTGGCTCCTTTGCTTATGCCCTACGTTCCCGTCAGTTCGGCTAGGCCATAAAGGGAGCAGCTCTGCGATTGTTACTGTCGGGTCATCCGGATGTGTACCTCAGACTGGGTGAAGCCGAAAGCTAGCGTTCTTAAGGGAATATTCGGTCGGCGAATTAAAGACGTTTCCGCATTCACTCCATTGTGAAACCCCAGATGTTACTTACTCTACGATTTTTTTCAATCACAGTTCGGACATGCACATTAAACGCATGCACACCCAGGGAAAGGAACCCTTAACGGAACTATTCTCTCTGGAAGATGTTTCTTACATAATGTAATATAACATAACTAGCCAGATACACATTGCCGGTTCAAGCAACTATGACCCTGCTACCTCTTGAGCATTGCGCTGGTTTTCCCTTGAAGAGGAAAGGGTGATGCAGCAGAGTAGCATAAGTATTTCCCTCAGTTTTTGAGAACCAAGGTATCAATCTAGTAGGAGGCCAAGCACGAGTCCCTCACACCTACACAAACAAATAAACTCCTTGCAACCAACGCGATAAAGGGGTTGCCAATCCGTTCACGGTCACCTACGAGAGTGAGATCTGATAGATATGATAAGATAATATTTTTGGTATTTTTATGATAAAGAGAAATAAATATGAAAGTAAAATAAATGGCAAAGGAAATAACAAAGTATTGGAAGATTAATATGATGGAAAATAGACCCGGGGGCCATAGGTTTCACTAGAGGCTTCTCTCGAGAGCATAAGTATTACGGTGGGTGAACAAATTACTGTTCAGCAATTGGCAGAATTGAGCATAGTTATGAGAATATCTAGGTATGATCATGTATATAGGCATCATGTCCGAGACAAGTAGACTGACTCCTGCCTGCATCTACTACTATTACTCCACACATCGACCGCTATCCGGCATGCATCTAGAGTATTAAGTTCAAGAGAACAGAGTAACACTTTAAGCAAGATGACATGATGTAGAGGGATAAACTCATGCAATATGATATAAACCCCATCTTGTTATCCTCGATGGCAACAATACAATACGTGCCTTCCTGCCCCTACTGTCACTGGGAAAGGACACCGCAAGATTGAACCCAGAGCTAAGCACTTCTCCCATTGCAAGAAAGATCAATCTAGTAGGCCAAACCAAACTGATAATTCAAAGAGACTTGCAAAGATAACCAATCATACATAAAAGAATTCAGAGAATATTCAAATATTGTTCATAGATAAACTTCATCATAAACCCACAATTCATCGGTCTCAACAAACACACCGCAAAAAGAAGATTACATCGAATAGTTATCCACAAGAGAGGGGGGAACATTGTATTGAGATCCAAAAAGAGAGAAGAAGCCATCTAGCTAATAACTATGGACCCGTAGGTCTGAAGTAAACTACTCACACTTCATTGGAGAGGCTATGGTGTTGATGTAGAAGCCCTCCGTGATCGATACCCCCTCCGGCGGGGCTCCGGAAAAGGCCCCAAGATGGGATCTCGTGGATACAGAAAGTTACAGCGGTGGAATTAGGGTTTTGGCTCCGTATCTGGTAGTTTGGGGGTACGTAAGTATATATAGGAGGAAGGAGTACGTTGGTGGAGCAACATGGGCCCCACGAGGGTGGAGGGCGCACCTGGGGGGGTAGGCGCGCCCCCCTACCACGTGCCTTCCTGGTTGATTGCTTGACGTAGGGTCCAAGTCCTCTGGATCAGGTTCGTTCCAAAAATCACGTTCCCGAAGGTTTCATTCCGTTTGGACTCCGTTTGATATTCTTTTTCTGCGAAACCCTAAAATAGGCAAAAAACAGCAATTCTGGGCTGGGCCTCCGGTAAATAGGTTATTCCCAAAAATAATATAAAAGTGTATAATAAAGCCCAATAATGTCCAAAACAGGATATAATATAGCATGGAACAATAAAAAAATTATAGATATGTTGGAGACGTATCAGACCCCTACGCCTGGTTCCCATGCACACCCCGGTATATTCTACCGATAGGGTATTCGGAAACACTCCACACCTTCTTGTCCAGAGGTCGAAGCGAAAAGGTCGGCCATGACAATTGTCTTTATTATCCAGCTAGAAGGAAAGTACATAGTCACTTAAGACTTAAAGACTTCCTCCTCTATACCATCCAACATGCAGTCTAACTTACAATCCTGTTGGGAATATCTAGCGGCCACCTCCACTTGGTCATATACTAAACTAACGGGATTTTCTTCCCCATTCGACCCTAACGGTCCAACCCGGGCCATGTGATTCGGTTCCAGCTTGGTATACCGCATTTTTACCATGGCCCAGGCCTCTCGCGCACCCTCTCGGCAGACCGATATCTTCCATAGTCGGATACGCCACCGTGCTCCCTTGAATAGCTCTACCAGCTTCGCCATACTCCCTAGAGGGGAGTCGGATGGCCGTAAGGCCTTGGCTACACTCCGCATTGCCTGCCGAGCTTGGTCGTGCAACTGCGACAGCCCTTGCAGAAGATCACTTGATGATCCGGACACCTCCTCTTCGGGGCAGCCCGTCAATACACCTGCAATCTCAGCTATATCAGCTATTATTACTTCCAAGCTGTTATAAGATAAATACTAAATATGCCGCCTCGCAGTTTTTTGTTCTCCTTCACGGAGTCAGCTAGCTGAGCTCGCACATCTTTCAGTTCTTCGCCCAGTTTGGTGTTCGAATCCTGGAGCTTCTTTTTCTCCTAAACGACTTTTGTTAACACACGCTCGCCCGCTGCTAGCAATTTTTTGGCTCCGTGTTCTTTGCTTCAAGCGGCGTCCAGCTGCTCTCGCGGTTGGTCTAATGATCCAATACAAAGATAAGCAACCATATTAGCATTATTAGTGTACAATTATGATTTCTCGATGGAGGGAAACATTACCGGGGGATGCCTTCTTGGATTTCTCCAGTTCAACATTGGTAGCAGACAACTGGCTCCGACACTTTTCTAGTTCCTGAGTTAACAGGGTGTTCTTCTCCGTAAGCACCTGGTTGTACATTGATCCTTAAATCAGTTGTTTCAACTACTTTAAGTCTCGGGGGCTACTGGCATATGGTTATCATAGTCAGAAAAAACAAACTTACTTGCACATCTTTTAAATGATGTTTTGTGGCTCTATTGAGCCCATCTCGAGCAGCTCGAATATATGCATCGGCCGAGCTGAAGGCGTTAAATGACTCTTCTGAAAAGCCAGGGTCTTGTAAAACGGCCCTGCGGCGCCGATGATTCATGGCGCTCTCCACTTCCGAGTTAGTTGCGGATACATCATCCGAGTCCTCGGCTGGAGGACAGTCCGACGTCACCCCCACATCAGCCTCCGTCTTCACGGCAGGATTTGAATCCTGGTTGCGGGAAGTATGACCAGCCGGACCCCCGGATATAGTCCGGCACACCTTTTTCCTGATACAGGGTAAACGGAAAGGTCACAGTTGGATGTTACTGCCAAGGTGCATACTTGCAAATTCATACCTCTTTGATGAAGGCTCGGTTGTATCATCGTTTGCCTTCCTCTTAGAAGGCTAGCCTGGTATGGGGGATGCTCTCTTCAGAGATGCTCCCGGGGCAGCATGGCGCGCCGAACACTTCCCCTTCTAAGCACAGGACAGTGCGGTGGGTAAGGAGGAATGAGAAAACTCTTTTGGATAAGGTGTCTTCGGATTACTTACACGTGAAGCAGGAAGGAGACCGGGGTAACCGGCGATAATGGGTACATATGTACCGTCGTAGCTCATGTGATAGAATATTCGATCCTCAAGCTCCACAAATATGTCCGGATCTTCCTCATATCCGGGGTCAAGATCCCGGTTCACTAGTAGAAAACAGGGCTATGGTCCAGGCCGGGTCAGCCCATTAGTCCCGGTTCAGTCCAGAACCGGGACCAATATGGGCATTGGTCCCGGTTCTTGAGCCCAGGGGGCCGGCCGGGCCACGTGGGCCATTGGTCCCGGTTCATCTGGACCTTTTGGTCCCGGTTGGTGGGATGAACCGGGACCAATGGGCCTCGCTCCTGGCCCACCACCATTGGTCCCAGTTGGTGGCTTGAACCGGGACCAAAGGCTCCCCTTTAGTCCCGGCTCATGTCACCAACCGGGACCAATGAGGTGCCTATATATACCCCTCGCTCGCGAGCAGAGCACCCCAGTGCTCTGTTTTTCTCTGGCCGAGGGGGAGAGGGCTTGGTGGTGCTCTAGCTCACCTCCTATGCACACAAGGTGTTCGATGGAATGCCCGAGCCACACTACTTAAGCTTTCTCCTCTCCAAGCTCGACCTCCAAGCTCCATTTTCCATAATATTTGTCTAGGTTTAGCGGTCCGTCACGCCCCGTCCCCGTCTTCACCGCCGTTGATCACCCGCGCCGAGCTCATCGCTGGCACCACCGTGGTGAGCCTCTTGTTTTATCTTCTTTCTGAAAGGAAAAATATTCTTACTTGTATGTTTACATAGATACTTGTATTATTTTCTTACTTTTATTATTGCATCTTATACAGTGCGATGGTTTTGGTATCCGCCCCCGTCGGCCCTCGTCCTGTCTATGATTCAGATGTGGTATATATATTATCTTTATAACTATTGGTTCATTTATTGTTTATGAAAATTATGCCGACCAACGTGACATAGATTTTATTTATGTAGGATGTATGTGAATCGGAAATGCCAACCGACCCTATTGTCGAGAGGTTAAATTTAGTTGAAGAAGAAAACAATTTGTTGAAGGAAAAAATAAAAAAAATTGAGGAGGAGAAGATGATATTGGAGTTGCATGTTGCGGATGTCGTCGATGATCACAAGATCAAGATGGATGCAATGCGCTTGAAGATTAGAAAGATTAGAAAATATGCCATTCATACCGAGGCTTGGTATCATTATGCCGTTGGATCAATTGTTACCTTGGTTGCAATTATGATCGCATTTGTTTTCGCATTGAAATGTTTTACATAGTTTCAATGTATGGTTTAATTAATTAGATGCTCTGGAGAGCTATATGTTGTTAGATGAGAACTATGTATGCACTTTGGTTTTAATGTGATGATGAAATTCTATTAATTTGGACACTTAATTATATATAATGCACGCAGATGAACCGACAATGGATGTACGGTGACAGACACACCCGCGAGTACATTAAGGGCGTGCATGAGTTTCTCGATGCGGCTGAGGCAAACAAACAGAATGGTTTTATGTGTTGTCCATGCACTGAATGTGGGAATACGAGGTCTTACTCTAACCGGAAAATCCTTCACTCCCACCTGCTTTACAAGGGTTTCATGCCACACTATAATGTTTGGACGAGGCACGGAGAAATAGGGGTTATGATGGAAGACGACGAAGAAGAAGAGTACGATGACAACTATGTGCCCCCTGAATACGGTGATGCTGCAACGGGGGGAGCTGGTGAAGATCAAGAGGAACCAGACAATGTGCCCAATGATGCTGCAACGGGTGAAGCTGCTGAAGATCAAGAGGAACCAGACGATGTGCCTGATGATGATGATCTCCGCCGGGTCATTGTCGATGCAAGGACGCAATGCGAAAGTCAAAAGGAGAAGCTGAAGTTCGATCGCATGTTAAAGGATCACAAAAAAGGGTTATACCCCAATTGCGAAGATGGCAACACAAAGCTCGATACCGTACTAGAATTGCTGCAGTGGAAGGCAGAGAATGTTGTGGCTGGTAAAGGATTTGAGAAGCTACTGAAAATATTGAAGAAGAAGCTTCCAAAGGATAACGAATTGCCCGATAGTACATACGCAGCAAAGAAGGTCGTATGCCCTCTAGGATTGGAGGTGGAGAAGATACATGCATGCCCTAATGACTGCATCCTCTACCGCGGTGCATACAAGGATCTGAACGCATGCCCGGTATGCGGTGCATTGCGGTATAAGATCAGACGAGATGACCCTGGTGATGTTGACGGCGAGCCCCCCAGGAAGAGGGTTCCTGCGAAGGTGATGTGGTATGCTCCTATAATACCACGGTTGAAACGTCTGTTCAGAAACGAAGAATGCCAAGTTGATGCGATGGCACAGTGAGAACCGAAAGAAAGATGGGAAGTTGAGAGCACCCGCTGACGGGTCGCAGTGGAGAAAATCGAGAGAAAGTACTGGGATGAGTTTGCAAAGGACCCAAGGAATGTATGGTTTGCTTTAAGCGCGGATGGCATTAATCCTTTCGGGGAGCAGAGCAGCAATCACAGCACCTGGCCCGTGACTCTATGTATGTATAACCTTCCTCCTTGGATGTGCATGAAGCGGAAGTTCATTATGATGCCAGTTCTCATCCAAGGCCCTAAGCAACCCGGCAACGAAATTGATGTGTACCTAAGGCCATTAGTTGAAGAACTTTTACAGCTGTGGAATGGAAACGGTGTACGTACGTGGGATGAGCACAGACAGGAGGAATTTAACCTTAAGGCGTTGCTGTTCGTGACCATCAACGATTGGCCTGCTCTCAGTAACCTTTCAGGACAGACAAACAAAGGATACCATGCATGCACGCACTTTTAGATTACACTGAAAGTATATACCTGGACAAATGCAGGAAGAATGTGTACCTGGGCCATCGTCGATTTCTTCCGACCAACCATCAATGTCGAAAGAAAGGCAAGCATTTCTAAGCCGAGGCAGATCACCGGAAGAAGCCCGCCATGCGCACCGGTGATCACGTGCTTGCTATGGTCAATGATTTACACTGCGTAATCTTTGGAAAGGGTCCCGGTGGACTAGCTGTTCCGAATGACGCTGAGGGACACACACCCATGTGGAAGAAGAAATCTATATTTTGGGACCTACCCTACTGGAAAGACCTAGAGGTCCGCTCCTCAATCGAGGTGATGCACGTGACGAAGAACCTTTGCGTGAACCTGCTAGGCTTCTTGGGCGTCTATGGGAAGACAAAAGATACACCTGAGGCACGGGAGGACCTGCAACGTTTTCATGAAAAAGATGGCATGCCTCTGAAGTAGTATAAAGGTCCTGCCAGCTACGCTCTTACGAAAGAAGAGAAAGAAATCTTCTTTGAATGCCTGCTCAGTATGAAGGTCACGACTGGCTTCTCGTCGAATATAAAGGGAATAATAAATATGCCAGAGAAAAAGTTTCAGAACCTAAAGTCTCATGACTGCCACATGATTATGACGCAACTGCTTCCGGTTGCATTGAGGGGGCTTCTACCGGAAAACGTCCGATTAGCCATTGTGAAGCTATGTGCATTCCTCAATGCAATCTCTCAGAAGGTGATCGATCCAGAAATCGTACCAAGGCTAAGGAGTGATGTGGCGCAATGTCTTGTCAGTTTCGAGCTGGTGTTCCCACCATCCTTCTTCAATATCATGACGCATGTCCTAGTTCATCTAGTCGACGAGATTGTCATCATGGGGCCTGTATTTCTACACAATATGTTCCCCTTTGAGAGGTTCATGGGAGTCCTAAAGAAATATGTCCATAACCGCGCTAGGCCAGAAGGAAGCATCTCCATGGGCCATCAAACAGAGGATGTTATCGGGTTTTGTGTTGACTTCATTCCTGGCCTTAAGAAGATAGGTCTCCCTAAATCGCAGTATGAGGGGAGACTGACTGGAAAAGGCACTCTTGGAAGAGACTCAATAATATGCAGGGACGGATATTCTTGGTCTCAAGCAAACTACACAGTTCTACAAAACTCTACCTTGGTGACCCCGTATGTCGATGAACACAAGAACAGTCTGCGCTCCAAACACCCGGAGCAGTGCGACGACTGGATTACATGTGAACACATCAGGACTTTTAGCAGTTGGTTGGAAACACATCTCAGAGGTGACAACACTGTTTGTGATGAGTTGTACTTGTTGTCCAGGGGACCATCTTTGACTGTATTGACTTACAAAGGATACGAGATAAATGGGAATAGATTTTACACGATCGCCCAAGATCAAAAGAGCACCAACCAAAACAGCGGTGTCCGCTTTGATGCAGCAACCGAGAGCGGAAAGGACACATATTATGGTTACATAGTGGACATATGGGAACTTGACTACGGACCTGATTTTAAGGTCCCTTTGTTTAAGTGCAAATGGGTCAATCTGTTAGGCGGTGGGGTACAGGTAGACCCACAGTACGGAATGACAACAGTGGATCTGAAAAATCTTGGGTACACTGACGAACCGTTCGTCCTAGCCAATGATGTGGCACAGGTTATCTATGTGAAGGACATGTCTACCAAACCGAGAAAAAGAAAAGATAAGGAAGCGAATACATCATACGATGAGCCAAAGCGCCACATAGTTCTTTCAGGAAAGAGGGACATCCTGGGAGTGGACGGCAAGACAGACATGTCTGAAGATTATGAAAAGTTTCATGAAATTCCTCCCTTCAATGTCAAGGCTGACCCAAGCATCCTGATAAACAATGAAGATTATCCATGGTTATGGCGCAATAAGCAAATGACACAAGCGAAGAAAAAGTGAAGACTTTCTCCCGCAACTATTATGATGATACCATTCCAACTTTGTAACACACGAACATGCTACCATTGTCCGTTTTGTACATGCACATGCTATGTGGGTGAAATTATGATACCATGCCAACTTTCAACTTTTTCAGAGTTCATTTGAAATGCTTTCATGTCTTATGGTTCGGCCCTCGTAATACCATGACCATTAGTCCCTGGCCCATGCCAACTTTCAACTTTCAACTTTCTAAAACTAATGGCACTAACAGAAAGTTTATAATTTTGCTCCTCGCCCCTGGCCCATGACCATTAGTCCCGGATTGTGCCACAAACCGGGACTAAAGGGTTGGTCCTCATTGCGGGCAGAGTTTAGTCCCAACTCGCCAACCGAAGGGGGCTCACACCGGTTTATAAGCCCTTCCCTCTCTGCCTTGTTGAGCTCCTCTCAAAGTGAAAATAGATGCCCTAATAGAGAAAAGTTTAACATAAATTCATAGTGAATTTCTCTGAAATTCATAGAAATTTACTAGGAATTTAGGTTGAATTTTCTCTATAAGCGCATCTATTCTCATTTTTTTAGTAAGTTAATCACAAACTTGTGATTCAAACAATTTTCAAAGAGTTCAAATTTTAACTATTAAAATTTGAAAACTAATGGCACTAACAGAAAGTTTATAATTTTTCTAAAACTAATGGCACTAACAGAAAGTTTATAATTTTGCTAACCTAAAAGGCAAATTATGAACAACTAAGTTTTTCATTGATATCACTACAAGGTTTACTTTTTACTCCCAACCATTAACACAAGATGATGGTACACGAATTCTAATTCCATTCTTAATATGTCACATATCATTTTTAGTAAACTTAATATATCAAAAGAATAAACAAACAAAACAAAGTTTTTGTCTCATTTAATACTCTCTTTCATACAAAGTAATTTTATAAGCAAAGAATAATAAAGAAAACAAAATAATAAGCAACAAACACAAATGCCCTATTGGGCCACGGATTCGACTGAAACCATCAAGGCAGATTTTGCGCGAGTCTGATTCTTGTCATGTTTTCTTAGTGCAAGCTCATGCTTGTTGTTTGGATAGTCGGATGTCATGCGTTGTGATTTTTTCCACTGGCACCTCTCAATTCAGGGACTAAATTTCTACCAGGCACGGCTTTGGTCCGTGGTGGACCACCGCTAAAGGCATTGCCGTTCTGCACCGACCATCCTTGTCGTTGCCCAACGGACCCAAGCTCTTTGCAGAGGCGCTTTGTCTGTATCATCGTGCTATGCCCTTTAGCGTTGCAACGCTTATATATACTTGTTTTCGCAACTTCCATCCCAGTACGCCGCTGTCATCTCCTTCGCCGCGTCCGCCTGTCCTCCATCCGGTCTTCTCGTGCGTCTGTCCGTGCCCGTCCGCGCCCTGTCCTCCAACCTATGTTCGCTTCGTCTCTCATCTTGCCTCCGGGCCACCCCGCCCCCCCCCTCCTCTTCATGCTCGTGCACGCTTCTCGGCTCCGCCTTCTTCTCCCCTGCCCTCGTCTGTGCCCACATGAGCCCGTGCATCCGTTCTGCAGAAAGAGTGTGCCACCCACCCGCGGGCGCCCAACATGCTGCCGCCTTATTCCTCCCCGGACCCACATTTCTTCCGTCGCCTTCTCTCCGCCCCATATCCCTCTCCCTCTCGACTTGCTCTCTACTTGTTATTATGTATGATGTATTCCTGTTATTTATGTTACCTTTAATCATTTTAGTTAATTATGAATGTGCATTTGTATGTTCTGGAAATTTGCTTTTGTACATAACAATTTTGTTGTATAATCTTTTCTATGTTTAATTATATTTTTCTATTTATGTGTATGTTCTATTGATATGCAAAAAGAGAGTGAATTCTATTTTTTCTTCTCCGGGTTTGTTCGACTTTGTTATCTATTTAGTAATAGGTTGTTATTTTGTGTGAGTCTGTCGTGGACGATCTTAAGGTATAGGCAGGTGGGTCAACTGAGGAAGTATATGGGGCGGAGATCGCAATTAACCGTCTCAAGTACGTTTCTTGCTCCTTGCAGAAAGCGGAGAAGATGGAGCCACAAGAGGTCTGGTGAGAGGGGCAGGCTGAGTGTCCCATAGCTTCGAAGAGATAGAAGAGATAAGACAACAACTGAAAATAAGAAAATGTTCCTTTTCTCTCTTTTTCTTCTCTTTTTTTCGGAACTAGGTCGCAGGACCATAGCGAAAGACTAAAGAAAGATAGAGAGAGAATAAAAGGAGGTCGCGGCTGGGGTCAGGTTCTGGATGGGTTCCTATCGTTTTTTTCTTACTGTAGTTTACCGCGATTACCTTGTGACATACTTCGGAGCTGGAGATACCCCTCCCAAATAGACTTCAATGAACCAAGAGGTAGGGCTAAGAATAGAATGGAAAGATAGTTTTATTTCTTTTCCCTTTCTTTTTTCTCTTTTTTTCTTTTTTTTCGATTTCTCTACTATTCTTGAGTTCTTAGGCGAAGATCGTCGAGTTGTCGTTAAGGCGAGGGTTCCGGATTGTCGATGTGGGCAGGGTGGTCGAGTTCCATTCAATGAGAATTCATTTCATTAGCGAGCGATACAGTCTCCAATTTTTAATGTTCCGGATAGGAATTTGCTTTTTTTTGCAAGCTCCAAATAACATTGGATCTTGGAATTTGTAAACATATTTATTGGGATCCTTCAAAACTTTGGAGCTTCTCTCTACTGTACTTGCTAATGATCACTGTTCTTACCTAGCATCGACCCTCCGCTAATAAGGAAGAGATAAAAGAGGCAGAGAAAAAAGAAGAAGATAAGAGATCTTTTCTCATTTTTTTCTATTCTTTCCTTTTTTTTATTTCTTTTTTATCCCCCCTAAAGGGTGTGAGGGCGTCGACGTAGGAAAGAAACAAAAGACTGTTCTCGTGGATAGATTACGTTGATCGACTAATATCCCCATCCGGCTCGAGCACGTACGTGGCGATAGTGTCCGCTTCTCTCTTTTCTCTTCTTCTCTTTTTCTTCTTTTCCTCTTTTATCGAACGGGGGTCGATCGAGGTCAGGGCGCCGGGGGTAACGTTTGGGGGAAAACCTAAAATAGAAGCAATTTAATCGGGTGGTGTTAAAAGATACATTGCGTCGTGTCGACAACATCGTCACAATGCCACCCAGCGGTCGCGTGCACATATTTTGCTATTCGGCCATGACCCTCGACGACCTCATTCCCTAAAAAAAGAGGAAGAAGAAAAAAAAGAGAGAATAGAGGATACTCCTCTATTCTTCTTCTCCTCTTTTTTTCTTCTTCCTCTTCTTTTTTTATCCTTGAAGCGTTGTCGAGGCCACCCCAAACCCTAGATGCGAAGCAGCGTCGAGGCCACTAATTAATATTAGTTCTACGTTTTTGCCACTAATATATCCATCTGTCATTTGAATAATAATTGCCATGTTGTCAATATTTGTAGAAACTATGGACACCGCCCGAGATGAAGTACAAGAAGAGTTGTTGGGGGACATAATCGCACGAGGAAGTGATGCCGTCTGCTCGTTGTTTCTCAACGACACCGATGGTCTGGAAGCAGCTGGCTATGATTATGATGGCTCCGGTGACCTAATGCCGGTGCAAGAAGGAGACCGTGAGGACGGCTCCGGTGACCCAATGCCGGTGCAAGAAGGAGACCGTGATGACGTCTCCGGTGACCGAACGAGTCCGGCCAGGTATATATATTAGTTAAGCTTCTGCTGACTAGCTAATTGATGCATTCATTGTTTTGGTATGTACACATATTAATTAAGTCTTTGTTCTTTTTTCTAGCCCTCCGGATCGAGCACAACTTCGGTAAAGAGACGAGGCCCGAAGAAAAAGTTGAGCTCGGATGAAAAGTTTGAGATCATAGCAATCGCGCCCGACGGCCAACCGATTGAACCCCTCGACAAAGAGCGCATTTGTTGCTCAGTGCGGGGTTTTGGTTAGGGACAAGATCCCGATCAGCATCTAGCAATGGTTTAAGCCGGCTACAGAAGACCCTGAGGTGTCTTATGTCAATGATATGCAGAAAAATGATCTTTGGACTGAGCTGAAGTCAAATTTCACCCTACCATCAGAGGATAATCCAGAGAAGCCAGTTAAAGAGCAATTGATCAAGTCTTTTGCTCTTAAGAGGATGGCAGAACTATTCAGGAGGTGGAAGAAAGAGCTGAATAAGTTTGTCGAAAATAATGAGACACCAGAATTCAAGGGCAGATATGAGAAGATCAGAGATCACTGGCCCGCATTTGTGGCCCACAAGACATCGAAAAAGAGTAAGAAGATGTCGATGACAAACAAGCAAAATTCTGTGAAGAAGAAGCATCACCATCGCATGGGGTCAGGTGGCTACCTCGTAGACCGGCCTAAGTGGGCCAAGACTGAGAATGATCTGGTTGATAAAGGGATCGAACCAGAGACAATTAACTGGCCAGACCATTGCCGGACTTGGTTCTTCGGGGCTGGCGGAACCTTGGACCCTATAACAGGGAAGTGCATTTGGACGACCAATCAAATGGACATACCAGTCAGGAAGCTTCAGCAGTATATCGAAGCAGCGCAGCAAGGGACGTTCTTTCCAGACAGAGAGAACGACGAGCTCACAATGGCCCTCGGGAATCCTGAGCACCCTGGACGGACACGAGGCATGCCAGGCTCCATTCCATGGAAGGTTGGGTTCCCAGATGCAGGCGGTTACAAATCCCATGAGAGGAGGAAAAAAGTACAGCAAACCCAAATGCAGGCACTGCAAGCAAGGGTACAAGCGAAGAGGAACGAGAAGCAAATCGCAGCAAACGTACTGCCGAAGCTTCCCCCGAAGCTACCCCGCCATCTCAGCGGAGAAGCAGCGTGGCTTCCACCGAGCTGCTTCAGCCGGAGCATGCCTTGACGGCTCCTGCCAGCTATCCCGTGGATGCTATCACGGAGTCTCAAAATTGCCACCTTATGACGCAATGGATGAATTTGAAGGTCAAGGCGGCTGTTGGCTCTGTTTATCCTACTGAACCCGGCGCAACTTTTCACTGCCGGCCGATTCCAGAAGGATATGCTAGGGTGATGGTGGATGAAATAACGGAGGGATTTGAGGACCTCCAGCTTGACCACCCTACCGGTGAAGGGGAGACTAGGCTGGGGTCTGCTCTGAAGACTCCATGCCTATGGCGGAAGGAGCTCATCAACCTTCCGAACTGGACGCCTCCGCCTCCTCCTCCTCCTCCGGCAAGTCAGGGCACTCCGCCTCCTCCACCGCCTCCTCCTCCGGCGAGTCAGGGCACTCCGCCTCCTCCACCGCTCCCTCCTCCTCCGGTGAGTGACGATCAGGGCACTCGACCGGCTCCTTCTCCAGCGCGTGGTGGCACTCCGCCTCCTTCTCCGCCTGCGCCGACGCGCCCGAGCAGCCAGCCTCCTCCTTCTCCGCCTCGTCAGCAAGGGCGGAAGAGACCTGCCGCTGCTCCGGCTGCTCCGGCGCGTCGTAGTCCTTCTCCTCCGCCTCGTAAGCAAGTAAAGAAGACAACCGCTCCGTCTGCTCTGCCGGCGTCTAGCAGTACAGCCAGAGGCGGGAGGACATACAGATTCGGTCCTTCTCTGAAGACTCCAGAGAAGTTACCATACGAGAGGACCCCGGAGGAGAACGCCGAGATCGCACGAACCGAAGTGGATGACTGGTTTCAAGGGTTGAAAGCAAAGAGACATCCACTTCCGGAGGAGAAGGTAGATCCGGTGAAAGCGAAGCGCACTCTGGCTGCCCTGACAAAACCACCCAAGTCTCCGCCGAAAGGAAACTATGAGCGCATTATTGGAAAGGAATTTGCCGAAGCGGAGCGGTCGGGAAGTACTGTCAGTGATCAAAGGCTGAAAGAACGACGAGCTGGGAAACAAATTGCCCAGCTCGGCGAACAAGCGAAGCAATCGTGCCCCCCGCTCAAGGTGCCTAGCCACAACGTCGCTAATGATCCGAGGATGGTGCCCGGTTATAGCAATCTTGCAGATTACCTGCCCGACGATGTACATTATGAACCCATGGAGGTGCAGATACAAAGATACGAGTACGGGAAGCCTCTCGTCAAAGATGAAAGATCTCTATCAACGATGATGCGAAGATTGCATGATTGGTACTTGAAAATCTGCAGAGACTCTGGGGGATACTTTGTATGTGAAAGTTAAAAAGGAGCATGACCTCGTTGGAATTGAACTGTTGCCTGTTCCATTTGAGGAGTTCTTCAGTTTTTCAATCAATTGGCCCTCGATAAAACAACGGTCACCTGCTACTGTCTGTAAGTAGTACTACTTCTGTCATTAAGTCTCTCTATATAGCTCAGCTCTTTCATTGCATGTATTTATAATCATCCTCACTATATTATGCAGATTGAAGATCGCCGAATTGAAGAAAAGACAAGTCGGTGATATTGGGTTCATTAACACATATCTCATAGATGCAACTCAGGTTAAATTTCATGCCGCAGATACCGAGGCCAACTTGCTACGATCGTTGGTAATAAATGAAAACAAAGATATAATACTCTTTCCTTACAACTTCAAGTGAGTGTTACTGTCTTGTGCGTATTCGGTTTCCCTTATATATTAGTCAAGGTTATAGTAATGTAATTGATGAGTTATGCATGTGTGTGCAGTTTCCACTATATTCTCCTAGAGATTAAGCTTGAGCAGGGACTAGTAACCGTCTTAGACTCAAGACGAAAAGATCCCCAGGACTATGCAGACATGACTCAAATACTCGAGAAGTAAGTTAAATCGATCATTATCCACCATATCAGCAACTTTGTTCATTTCCTGATATATCAAGTAATTGTTTTCTTTGTCCGGCAGGGTTTGGAGAAAATTCACCAGAAAAGCTCCGGGACTGCCGAAGGAGCTGCAATTTAGACACCCGAAAGTAAGTACTATAGTAGCATGTTCCGCGCATCTACTAGTCATTCAAGCGCTAGTTTCATCAATACCATTTGGCATTCTTGCTTATCAGTTTGATTGACCTCTATTTCTTGTAAAGTGGTTGTGGCAGGAACAAGGGAATGATTTCTGTGGATACTACGTTTGCGAGTCCATCCGCCACACGACCTGTGAGCGGGGCTACACTGACGAACAATATGAAGTACGTAAATAACAACATTCACAATTTTATTTTATTACCATCATTTGTGTTGAGTTTCATTCATTCATATATATATATATATATTATATATATTGACCCCCTTCTTTAAATTAGATGTTTCGGAAGCGGGATGAACTCCTAGCACCAGCTCGCATGCGAGCAATTCAAGAGGAATTGGCGGCATTCTTTCTTGACCACGTGATCCCTGAAGACGGAGAATACTATGTGGACCCTGAGTCCGTATGATTATATTTGTAAGAGATAATTATTGTATATATGTAGCCGGTAGTGTCGGATAGATATACGAGAACTTGTTGTTCGACCAATCTCTCGGAGAAGGAGAGGTGGTCGATATCACTTCTCTCTGTATGCATATATGTTCATGACGATCTTCTGTTTCTTCGTTTGCTTACTAGCTAGCTAGTGTGTCTAGTCCTCTCTATACGTATATATAGTACGTAGCGTCGACCAAGCACGGACATAAGACAGGACACTTCTCTCTATTAATTATAGCTAGCTAACACAATATATGAAACACATATATTAACCCCCCAAAACCCCCAAACCCTCCCCCCCTTCAAAAAAAACAAAAACCCCAACCACAGAAATGCTGACGCGTGGATGCCTATTGGTCCCGGTTGGTGCCACCAACCGGGACCAAAGGGTCTCCTGCCTGGGCTCCGCGCACAGGCCACGTGGAGGCCCATCTGTCCTGGTTCTGGATTGAACCGGGACTAAAGGGACAGGGCATTAGTACCGACCCTTTAGTCCCGGTTCCAGAACTGGGACAAAAGGCCCTTATGAACCGGGACAACAGGCCCTTTTTCTACCAGTGATTGTGATTCTCCGGCTGAGGGGCAGGGTCATGGATCCCCTCGACAGCCTTTCGCCATTCCTGTTATGAGTAGATAAGATGCTGCCTGTCAAGAATGATTCAAGGACAAGAGTAAAATAGTGGAGCTGAACCTTACCCAGCTGGGAGGATTATACATGGAAAATCCGTCTCGATATTGGAGACGGGTGAACTCCTCCTTCTCCCCTTTATACATCTCGGCCAGTATTTTGGCCAGGGCGGCGGGGGTCTTCGGGCCCTTCCGACCATAGCGTGAGGCGTCGTCTTCCCCGTTATAATGCCACATGAGCAGCCCTCTGTATTGGAGTGGCTGGATCCCCCGCGTTATAGGGATCACCATTACCTTGATTATTGACAATCCGGACTGGGCAAGCGCCTTAATCTTGCCCAGTAGCAGGCTGACCTCCGCACTATCCTCTTCCTCGAGGCTCCGAGGATGCCAGCTATGGCGTTTCTTCAGCGGAGCATTTGAAAACTCGGGGAGGCCCATGCGGACAGGGTCGGGTAGAGCGATGTCGTTGATGTAGAACCATTCGGAAGGCCACTCTTGGGGAGATTTCTTTGGCGTGCCGGACAGGTATCCGGTCCCAGCGATGCGCCACACTTCGGCTCCTCCCACTTCAAAAATTGACCCACCTTGATTGCGAGGGACGAGGCAGAACAGTCTTCTCCACAAATCGAAATGGGGCTCGCAACCCAGGAATAGTTCGCATAAAGCGACATAACCCGCAATGTGCAGGACAAAGGCCGGGGTAAAATTTTGCAGCTGGAGGCCATAGTAATCCAGAAGCCCTCGGAGGAATGGGTGAATTGGAAATCCCACGCCCCTCAGCAAATAGGGGACGAAGCACACTCGTTCTCCCGTAGACGGATTGGGGAAATCCTCCGCCTGGGTTTTGCCGTTGAAGGAGGCCAATCCTGCTCAAACAGGGACCAGATCTGCACGAGGGAGAAATCCCTGCGTTTGCAGCTTCACCAATTGGTTGTTGGACACGGAGCACCTCTCCCACTCGCCTCTCTCTAGGTTGGAATGGGAAGAGGAGCTGGGAATGTTGGCCATGTTGGAATGGTTTTGTCTGGCAATATCTGAGGATTCTATCCGCGTGGTGCCGAAAGGATCTGAGATCCAATCTCTTTAAATAGACACTCTTTCTTGCAAGGCTAGGGTGTTATTAGCAAAAAATACCCTGACCATCCACATTCGCCCGACACGTGGAGGATGAAGTCATAAATGCACAGAAGCCGAGTGGTGCGGCATTGAATTAAAAGCCGAACACATTACTTGGAAGACGTCGGAGGAGGAACCCGCCTTGCAATGCCGAAGACAGTCTGCGCGCCGAACACCTCGTCATTGAAGCCTGGTTCGGGGGCTACTGAGGGAGTCCTGGACTAAGGGGTCCTCGGGCGTCCGGCCTGTTAGCCATGGGCTGGACTGATGGGTTGTGAAGATACAAAGACCGAAGACTGCACCCGTGTCCGGATGGGACTCTCCTTGGCGTGGAAGGCAAGCTTGGCATCGAATATGTAGATTCCTTTCTTTGTAACCGACCTTATGTAACCCTAGATCCTCCTGGTGTCTTTATAAACCGAAGGACTTAGTCCGGATAGGGGAGATTCATGATCATAGCCATACAAGCTAGACCTCTAGGGTTTAGCAATTACGATCTCGAGGTAGATCAACTCTTGTAATACTCATATTCATCAATATCAATCAAGCATGACGTAGGGTATTACCTCCATAGAGAGGGCCCGAACCTGGTAAACATCATGTCCATTGTCTCCTGTTACCATCGACCTTAGACGCACAGTTCGGGACCCCCTACCCGAGATCCGCCGTTTTTGACACCGACAGTGCTTGTGTACTAGAATCAACGGGAAGTTAGGCACCTTCTATGATTTCATCCGACAATGAGGACGAGGATTAGTGTGTTGCGTGTCGCAATGTCGAAGTAGAGGTGTTCGGTATGAAGAGAATCTTAGTGTTTAGTGTTATCGATTTAGTCTCTAAGTGTCTATTTTGTGTTAGTGTTGTCTATGTAGTTTGCAAGCTCAATGTTTAGTGATTTGTTTCTATGTTAATGTAGTGTGTTTAGTTTGAAGAAGAAGTGGCATTTTCAACGTTTAATGTCTATATTTATAATATAACCAAATATCTACCTCTTCATGAATTACAATGCACTTTCCGGTGGAGTGGTTAGCTCGTGCACCCGCGTAGTTGAAGTCTCAAGCTCAAAACCCGTGAGTCATTTGATTATGGTAAATTTGAGGGGCCATTTTGCAAAAATGCATTGGCTATGTGGAAGCATCGGAGAGCTCCACGTATCTGGGACCGTATGTGTTACGTGTTGGTGTATACCAAAATGGAATTGGTGACTTCTTCATGTCCCGAAAAGTTATCACTTCATCTTATATAACCTCGGTGTTGCTACTTGACTTATTGCCTCTCCATTCCTGACATGTCCTCTTTTTATCGCGATTAATTCAACCCAATCATTGCGATTTCTTCGGGTTTTAGTGCTACCACCCAAATTTCTACACAACATGTCCTTCTGCTTCCTTTATTTAAACAAGGCAATCTTTCTTTCCACCCTTGAAGCGATAACTTACCACTCGTATCATGTCGTAAGTTCAAGTCTAGTGGTGTAAATCAAAATCGTATCCTCATTTTGAGTGGACGATCAATGAGCTGCCAAGATGAAGAGATTGATCTTATCTCGCATATACCCTAACTCGGCATGAGAGGCATCAGGACAAGACAATGCACAACATCAATGCTCCTGGGAGAATCAAGCAATATTCCTTTTACAATGCTCCAGCAACTTTGTGGCTAGTACTCATTTACCGACACGAATCCCCCTTCAAGTTCTATAGGAAGAGCTCCACTGGGATTGCACAAACCACCATCTTATACTAGTCGTGATGAAGGAACATATGGTGATTTGTTAGATCACTCCAATATCAAACTAGATGTAGATCCCCACCATTGCTGACGTGTATGATAACCTGTGAAAGTGAATAGATGCTCTTGTGCGACGTCCGGATAATTAAGCTACAGTAAACCTTTGCTAATGATGCCATGTCACCTCGGTTGCTGTTGATAAAATCACGTTAGTTCAAGACGATTCAAATTCAAATTTAAACTATAGGCAAACAAGAAAAGTTTTCAGACAATGAAACCAAAATGTTCAAGGTGGGTCAGATAAATCATGTGTAAATACGATGGAGAAACCAAACCTTGATAAAATGTTTAAGGGCTCCAAACTAATTAAAACAGTAGTGAAAACAATTAAACAAATACCTATTGGATTTTATAAAATATTAAAATTATTTTATTATGGGTTAAGAATTGATGTGACAGCAGTTTGTTTATAAATACTAATTTAGGTACTAGTGGTGATTTTTGTAAAAACTAAAAATTAAAAGAAACTAGAAAAAAAACAGAAAAAAAAATAAGAAAAAGAATCAAAACAAAAACAGAACTAACAAAAAAAGACAACCCTCCCCCACTGGACTTCGGCCCACCAGGCCGCCTGGCTGGCCCAACCGGCCGCACCCCCCCCCCCCACTCCCTCTTATCCTATCCCCACGGGCATCGAAACCCTAACCCCCCACGACCCCCCACTCACTCCTCCCTCTCTCCCCGACTGGATAGGGATCGGGCGGCCCCGATCCCGTCGCCGCGTCGTCGCAGCCGCCGCATCGCCACCGCTCTGGATCGCCGTCGCCGCGTCATCGCAGCCCGCCGCGCGCCACCGCTCTGGATCGCCGTCGCCTGCCGTCGCCGTTGCCTTCTCGTCCCTCCTCTCCCTCGCGCAAGCCCGCCTGAAGCCATGGCCTCGCCTCATCGTCGACCCGGACCTCCCTCGCCGGCCTGCTTCCTTTCCGCCGTCGTCCCCGTCGACCACCCCGACCCCCGCGGCCCCCGTCCCTACGAATCACAGTGAGCCCCCCCCTTCCTCCTTTCCCCGCGGTCACCGCAGCTCATGCGCGCGCACGCCCGCGCTCTCGCGTGGCCTCGCCTTGCTGGTGCTCTCCGTCGCCTCTGCCTCGCGCACGTCACCTTGCGCGCCCTAGACGCGTCGGGCTCGCGCCACGCACATGCCCCGCTGCCATGCTCCGCGGCCCGCGTGCCCCGTGCCCCTCTCGTTGCTGCCTCGCACCCCCCTCTGCTCCCCGCCCCGACGTCCGTGCTCGTCGCACCCCTGTGCGCATCCCCAGCCGTGTCCCATCACTGCTAGCCGACCGCCGCCCCCTGCCCCACGCCAGCACCCCTGCGACAACGGCGGCCGACCGCGCCTCCGCCACCCCGTTCCTCTGCCAGTGCAGCACCCTGCTGCTGTACCTCTGCACATTGCAGGCACCAACTGCTGAGAGAGAAAAGAGCCAGGATGAGTGATAGGATCTCCTCGTGGCTCTAGTCTAAATTGCACCGCTGCACTCACTCTCCCTCCCCCTCTCCTTCCTCCTTAACCTGTCAGCGCACGTATAGCGCCCAACCCGCTATGCCCCTCTGGGCCACTGCCAAACGAGGCCCACGCCCAGAATCTTTAACAAAATGAAAAATAAATAATTAATAAATATAATAAATAAATAAATAATAGTAAAATTAATTAATTATCTTAATTAATTGTGTTTAGTTAACCTAATCGATTAACTTATCCTAATTAATCTGTTAGTTAATTAGGTTAAGTTAATGACATGTGGGTCCCCTGTCCAGTTTGACGAGTCAAACTGTTGACTAGGTTGACCCAGTCCATGACAGGTGGGTCCTGTTTGACCCTGTTGACCAGTCAACAGTTGACTGGTCAAATGCTGACTAGACCCCCTTGACCCCACCTGCCAGCCACACATAGATTCTGTTGGGTACAACTCTGGGTACCCGTAGCATTTTATTCTTTTAATTTCGAATTAAATTAAATCCAGAAATTAGAAATCATTTAAAACTTTGAAAAATAATATAAAATAATCTATAACTTGGATGAAAATACTTTGTACATGAAAGTTGCTCAGAACGACGAGACGAATCCGGAGATGCAGCCCGCATTCGTCCGCCACACATCCCTAGCATAGCAAACACGTAACTTTCCCTTTCGGTTCATCTTGTCCGAAAACGCAAAACACCGGGGATACTTCCCCGGATGTTTTCCCCCTTCACCGGTATCACCTCATCTCGCGTTAGAACACGTCTAGCTCTCCTGATGTCCTGTTATCACTATGCTGCTATGTATTCCTATTTGTTCCCCCCGCCCTCTTCTCTCCGAGTAGATCCCCAGGTGATGCCCCTGTGGTCGACTACGTCACCGACGACCCCTCCTTGCCATAGAAACCAGGCAACCCCCCCCCTGCGGATCAACCAGATATCGGCCTATTCTTCTCTATACGCTTGCATTAGAGTAGTGTAGCCATGTACGCAAGAGGAGGGAGCATCATGTTTCAGATAACATCCCATAGCCTTACGCTGCTATAGCCTGTCCTGCTATACTGTGTTTACCATTTACTGCTACCTAATGCTAATGCAATGGATGCTATGATGATATCATCAGTGGCCCAGCACTCTTGTCCTCTGCCATGCTATACAACTGGGCCGTATGCATTCGGGAGGTGATCAGGCATATACTATATACTTTACACTGTTACATTACTTTTACTGTTCGGAGAGATTGGGGGCTGAAGGGGCAGGTGGTTCCCAGGTAGTGGTGGGCCTGGTTCCCGACGGCCCCCGACTGTTACTTTGTGGCGGAGCGACAGGGCAGGTTGAGACCACCTAGGAGAGAGGTGGGCCTGGCCCTGGTCGGTGTTCGCGGATAACTTAACATGCTTAACGAGATCTTGGTATTTGATCTGAGTCTGGCCACTGGCCTATACGCACTAACCAACTACGCGGGAACAGTTATGGGCACTCGACGTCGTGGTATCAGCCGAAGCCTTCGTGACGTCAGCGACTGAGCGGCGCGCGCCGGGTTGGACCGCGTAACGCAACTTCCTTTGTAATGGAGGTTGCTAGGTCTGCTCTCGGCCGCGTACGCAACGTGCAGGTGTGCAATGGGCGATGGGCCCAGACCCCTGCGCCATAGGATTTAGACCGGCGTGCCCTCTCTGTTGTGCCTAGGTAGGGCTGCGACGTGTTGATCTTCCGACCGGGCATGACCCAGAAAAGTCCGGTACAAAGGGGACTATGGTTCAGATTATCCTAAATGCAAACTAAAAGATCTACTCACTAAAGAAGGGTGAGCGAACTACGTCGGACAGAACATTATGTTTTGCAGTGGCCAAGGATCGGATGAACTAAATTGAAATTATTCTTGCACGTCATAAGAAGTCGTTTCCTTTAATACTCAAATTGACTCTGCCTTGTCTAACCTTGATTGAGAATACATACTGAATCTAGACTGCTGAATCTTTGTGGTAAGGTCACAATTTTAGTAATACCAACGCGTCATAGAGGAATTTCACTCCTAAGGCACTTCAAACGACTCGCATTCCCTCGCCGCGATAGCGACTCCAGTTACGCCGGACGGCCCCAATAAAGGTTGACCTCATCTGTCGTAGCACTCTAGGTAAGCGTCAGGAGCGACGTGTTGATGACTTGCCGAGCCGAGCAATGAAGAACACCCAGGAAAGTGTGTCCGGCCAAATGGGATCGAGCGTGTTGGGGTATGTGGTGCACCCCTGCAGGGAAGTTAATCTATTCGAATAGCTGTGATCTTCGGTAACAGGACGACTTGGAGTTGTACCTTGACCTTATGACAACTAGAACCGGATACTTAATAAAACACACCCTTCCAAGTGCCAGATACAACCCGGTGATCGCTCTCCAACAGGGTGACGAGGGGAGGATCGCCGGGTAGGATTATGCTACACGTTGCTACTTGGTGAACTTACCATCTACTCTCTTCTACATGCTGCAAGATGGAGGTGGCCAGAAATGTAGTCTTCGAAAGGACTAGCTATCCCCCTCTTATTCCGGCATTCTGCAGTTTAGTCCATATATGATAGCCTTATTCCATTTGATACCAATGCATACATATGTAGTGTAGCTCCTTGCTTGCGAGTACTTTGGATGAGTACTCACGGTTGCTTTTCTCCCCCTTTCCCCCCTTTCTATACCCGATTGCTGTGACTAGGCGATGGAGCCCAGGAGCCAGACGCCACTGTCGATGACGACTACTACTACTCGGGAGGTGCCTACTACTACGTGCAGCCCGCTGACGACGACCGGGAGTAGTTTAGGAGGATTCCAGGCAGGAGTCATGCGCCTCTTTCGATCTGTATCCCAATTTGTGCTAGCCTTCTTAAGGCAAACTTGTTTAACTTATGTCTGTACTCAGATATTGTTGCTTCTGCTGACTCGTCTATGATTGAGCTCTTGTATTCGAGCCCTCGAGGCCCCTGGCTTGTAATATGATGCTTGTATGATTTACTTTTTTTGTAGAATTGTGTTGTGATATCTTCCCATGAGTCCCTGATCTTAATCATACACGTTTACGTGTATGGTTAGTGTACGATTGAATCGGGGCGTCAAATCTTGCTTCCCATGTTGCGCTCCCCGCTGACCCTGTCATGTGAGTTTTACATAAAGACCAATGTAAAACTGTCACACTAGCCCTACAGAAGCCAGGATTAGCGAGGATAGGGTAGCAGTCGTGTGGTCCAGGGGCAGTGGGACAGAGGCCACGCGGCTAGACACAGGCGGCCGGACGACGGCGAGCCATTAACCAGTCGACGGTCAATCTCAAACTCAACTCGGTTCGTTGCTCGTGTCTAGCTTAAGCCCCTCTTGCTTCCATGTACGCTGTAGTAACCGCCCGCCACCAAACTTGACGTGACAATTTACATCTTTTCATATTTCTACTTATCCTTTTTTCCCTTTTCTCTTTTTTTTTCTTCTTCCTGGTTTGATATTTTTTTTCAAATTCATGAAATTTTTCTTGAAAATCAATCAAGTTTTTCTTTCAAATTCGATGAGCTTTTTTCCAATTGATGAACTTTTTTAAAAAATATCTAACTTTTTTCTAATTTGTGAACTTCATTTCAAAATTGACGAACTTTTTTAAAATTGTTTTTATGATTTTTTTTCCAAAATTTATGTGTTCTAAAAGTCAACTGATCAACTAGTGAGCCGGTCAACTGGTCCACCAATCAACCAGTGAGAGATCTGAAGCAATCGGAAAGCTCGATCCGCTCGCGTTTTGCTCCGCTGCAGCAGCATTGTTGGGCCATAGTCCACGAATGAAGGTATTGAGCGCCAGGGAAACTTTTCGACGCCTGAAGCTCCCCTCCACCTTAGCGCTAATCGGACCACCTAGCGAAGCAAGACGCACATGGGACGGCCCAACAGCGAGAGATCGCCCAGTCGCCTGTTTCGTTTAATGTGGTTTTTGGATTTTTGGAGAGCTTCACCGGTCAACCATTATCGGTCCAAAAATCCAAAAAAATTAGAAGATAAACCAAATTTTAACGAAAATTCTAAAAGTTCATGAATTCGTAAAAAAAATCATGAATTGGCAAAAAGTTCATGAACTCGAGAAATCTTCACGAATTGAAAAAAAATCATAAATTTGAAAATTTTGCAACTCCGAGAAATATACACGAATTCAAAAAAAGTACATGAATTTCACAAGAATTAACAGAATTGGAAAATAGTTCACGAACTCGAGAGATTTTCACAAACTTGAGAAATGTTCATAAATTTGGAAAAGGTTTGTGGAAAAAAATCTGTTGATTTGTAAAAATTACAAAATTGGAAAAAGTTACTATATATGAAAAAGTTAATTCATTAGTTCAATAAAGTTCATGAGTTCAGAAAAAAAATCAAGATTTCAAAAAAATTGATGATTTGAAAAAATGTTCATGAATTTGAAAAATGTCATGAGTACAGAAAACATTTCGCGAATATAAATGTCATAAAATTTCAAAACATGTTCGGGATTTAAAAAGATTCATGAATTTGAAAAAAAGATTGCAACAAAAAAGAAAAAGTTTGTGCATTTGATAAATTACACATGTTTGAACAAGAAAATCATGCATATTTAAATACTTATAAAAAATTAATAAAATAACAAAAAAATAATTATAAGACAAAACCAGAAGGAAAATCAAATGAAAAAATAGAAAAAAAAACGGACTAGAAAGCTATTAGAAGCTTCTCAAAACCGGGCTGCACCCATGGCCCATGAACGTAGGGTGCATGCTGCACGCATAGAGAAGAAAACCCATAAATAAATAAATTGGACGAGCCCAGGATGAAGCAGGGTGTGCATCGGTGGGTGGAAGGGGTTGTAAGCTTGTAACTAGTACAAAGTTGTTCTAAGATTGAGGCACTTATTTTGAGACAAAGCGAGTAGGATTTTGCCTCCAACTTGTCGCTGATTGCGACAAATAGTGACCCCAACGCAGAGGCAGCTCGATATCTCACTAGTAGCTCACTGTAGACCATTCAAAGCATCAGGACCTTGATCAGTGAGTAATATGTATCTTACATAAATGGTTCCAACGATCAACAACTTGATCCCTTGTAAGTGTATATGTGAATATAATTTGCTTGAATTTTTCTTGCTCATTGGATCTCTGATCATGGATCATGGGAAAGGAACTTATAAGTATCAACAGTCATAACTATTATGTTCTCAATTAAACAAATCTCTGGTTTTAAAGGGTGACTGGATGTGGGGCTTTCTTTTACCAGAAATAGTAGGTGATTTCCATGTAATAAATCACATTAATGAATAAATATGTATAGAAGGGAGAAAAAAGAAGTTGCAAAAAGCTACAGAGCCAGCGCTGTAACCTGTTATGTGAACACGGGGAGGACACGTGCGTCCACCTGATGATGCTCCTATGGAGAATCTGGTATGTCCGAAATGAGGTGGTCCATGCAAAACCAGCGCCATCGGTGGAAGTTTCAGTTCGTTTCCTTTCTAGCTATTTGGCGTCTCTCCAAGCGCTTGAATTAGATTCAAATGAGCAGCTAAAAGGGAAACAAATTACTCAGAATTGTTACCCTCATGTTTCAGATGCAGTGGCTAATTCCTCGGTGGTGGTGGCTTGCCAATGGAGTGCTCCTGCTCCTGGTTGGGTCAAATTAAACACGGATGGCTCTGTCTCTAATGGGATTGGGGGGACTGGTATGATCCTCAGAGATCATGAAGGGGTGATTATTTTCAGCTCTTGCAGGCACATCTTCTCCTGTGACGACATTCTGGAAACAAAATTGCTGGCTCTCAAGGAAGGCATCTTCCTAGCTTTGCAATGGAGTAATCTGCCAATTGATATAGAATGTGATTGCCTTGAAGCCGTTTTGTTGGTGAAGTGTAGAGAAACAAGCAGGTCGAAATATGCTTTCTTAGTAAGGGAGATTCAGAGCAGTATGGAGGAACGTAATACTAGTATTACTCATATTCGTCGCATAGGCAATAAGGCTAGTCATTCCATGGCTAACTTTGGTAGGTTGCAGGCCGGACGGCAGTTTGGCTGGGCTCTGGTCCAATGGAGGCCTTGAACATTGTTCGACAAAAATGTAATCCGTATTCTGTTGAGTAATACAAGTGTTATTTCGCAAAAAAAATGTAGTGTTTTTTTATTTTTATTTTCTGAACTTAGGTATTTAGATCAAATTAACGTTTTCTAACAAATGTACACATCCTCGCTTGTTTCAACAATACATATCAACGACCCAAAAGACGAACAACCACTCTTTCCAGCATCAGCTGATCAGATGGACGACTTGAGCATTTAATGCCACGGCTAGTATTAATATTTTGCATCAAACAGTACCCACACATTTTCTGGCTGAACGTGCATATATACTGAACACATAGTAGTGCGTTGCAAGCTAAATAAAAAATATAGTAGTGCGTTGTTGGAGATATATATGCCGCAAAACAAGAAACATGCAGTTGACCTTAAACCATTGTTAATTGTATCGGAATGAGAAGTATCAGGATGAACAAATGTGCATCGGCTAAGTTGGTCTGGAGGCACAAAGCTCAAAATTATTCGATCATCTAACGGCTGTCAGTGAGACTAGCACTGAATAGGCGTGGCACGTCGTGCGCCCGTGTAAGATTTTGGTCGCTTGCTCGTGGTAATTTCTGTTAGCCTTTTGAGTAATATTGTACAACCATGTCATCCGAAGGTCCAATTAAAGCTATGTCTATCTAAGCGACACCTCAGTGACCTGTCTTTATTTTCTTTGTGTACGAACATATGATTTATTTTATTATTTGGGCGCTAGTATTTAATCTCTAATAAAAAAAATAATGGAATACATGCAAGCAGTAGGCTGCCATTGCTATATGGGCCGGTAAAGCAACTGTAATATCCAATAGCCCGATAAGCAAAAAAAGTTCACGTGTACGCCCAAAAGTCCATTATATAATGATGCCAATCAAAGGTTTAATTAGGGAGCAACTAGGTAACGAGCGCTCCTTCGGGAGCCTCGCAACGATCAATGCCACTTGGCACGCTCTCAGCCATTCGCCATGTGTCGCACTCTGGGCGCTCCTTCCGTATTTTTTTTATTTTTCGGCACGCGTTTTCGGTTTTTTAAACGGGTTTTTCTGGGTTTTTTCGACGTTTTGGTTTTTCACCGGTTTTCCTTAGCTTTTCAATAAAAAAATGATTTCCTCGCACGAAAAAACGTGTTTTCTTTTTTTTCCTTTCGCGAGAGTCACGGTTTTGCTTCTGCGAGATACACGGTTTTGCTTTCGCGAGAGTCACGGCCGTGCCTCTCGGAAACAAAAAAAATGCGTTTTCGGTTTTTTTTTCCTTTCGCAAGAGTCATGGTTTTGCTTCCGCGAGAGGCACGGGTGTGCTTTCGCGAGAGTCACGGCCGTACTTCTCGGAAACAGAAAAAAACGCATTTTTTGTTTTTTATTTTCCTTTCGCGAGAGTCACATTTTTTGCTCCTGCAAGAGGCGCGGTTGTGTTTTCACGAGAGTCACGGCCGTGCCTCCTCGAAAATGAAAAAGAAACATGTTTTCTCTTTTTTTTCCTTCCGTGAGAGTCACGGTTTTACTTTTGTGAGAGCCACGGTTGTGATTTCGTGAGAGGCACGGGCGTGCATCGTTTGGAAAGGGAAAAAAACCATGCTTCCGGTTCGGTTTTTTCGTCCGATTTTTTCGTAAAAAAAAGTTCATCAAAGTCTATCAACATGAGATCTAGTTTTGAAGATCTCGACGCGAGGAATCCAACGATGAAAGCGGTTCGAGATTTGGATGCATGGTTTGAGAGACAAAATGTTTTAAATAAACGGATCTATGAAAAAAGGGAAAACTTATAGGTTGCGACAAGTGACGCGCTACATGTGCGCCACTCCGCTTGCCACTTGTCGCAACCAGAGAAATTGGAGTGATCTTTGCAACGAGTACTTCTCAATTAGTGATTTCGATTTAATTAAGGCCATCCCTAAGAAAGCTCATAATCGGTGCCTCTGGCGCCATTTAGGATAATGGTGCCCACGTATGGGTAGGCCAGCCCAGCTGAGTTTTGTTTCTTATTGGATAACTGGTGGACCTCGAACATTGACAGTTGACCGCGACCAGGAAAGTTGACAAATTGACCAGGGAGAGCCTACCTTTAGCTTTTTTAAAGAAAAAAATTCATATTTTTTAAAAATAATCATGAAATTTGGAAAAAAATCGAAAATTTGAAAAAAGTTTGCAAATTTGGGAAAATTTCATGAATATGAAAAGGTTCAAGACTTGGAAGGTTTTTAATTTCAGAGAAGTTTGCAAAAATGAAAAAAAATCACAAATTTGAAAAAAATCACAACAGATTTTTTTAAGAAGTTCATAATTTAAATAAAGTTCCTGAAATTTAGGAAAAGGTGAATAGATTTGAAAAAAGTTCACGAATACTCTACGAATTTGAGAAAATGTAAAAATGGAAAAATAGAGAAATATAAAAACTAAAAAGTAAATTGAAAAAGAAAAGGAGAACAATATCAGAAAACTATGGAAAAATATCTACGTGGGCGGGCCATGGAGATACAAAGTGATGTGGAGGGATGTGTGCCAGTTTGCAAAATGCACTCTAACCAGCGCTTAGGGCATGTACAATGGTTAGTCTTATCTTAAATTTTGCATGTAATTTAGAGATGACAAAGAAAAATGTCTATAATGGGTCATCTCTTAGCCTTATCTTCAATAACTAACAATTCCTAAAAATGTGGTGAGACATATTGTGCTAAGAGATCATCTCTTGTCTTATCTTAAATAAGAGAAGACAAGTCTTTTCTTATGAGCTCTCTCTCCTCTACTTTATCATTTATCCTACGTGGCACCCCTAAAATAGCACCATTGTACATGCCCTTAAGACCCCAAATAGGATCCAGAACCCGTCATAAAAAACATCCCTATCTTAGCGATACTTCACTGATCTACAGAGATACAGAACTCGCCTGCTCTCCCACAAAAGAAGTTCACCACTCCTTCAATTATTATTTTTGGTGACTCTTCCATGTTTCGTCTTCTCTGGAGATGACATCAAATGGTCTTATTCCTGTCGCAGTCAAGAAGATACACATTCTTCATCGATGGTATTACTGTCTATTTTATCAGAACACATCTATCATTATATTTTTTTCAACAAAGGGTGGATTTTATTAGCTCAAGATGGAGAATCAAGAGGATACAAACACAAAAGGCATACATCCGGCCTCTGTATAGCTAAAATGTACACATCCAACACGAACGCACAAAAAAAATCACATCACTAACAAGCAAAGTCATACAAGACGAAGCTATCAAGGCAGATAGAAAAAAAGGAGCAACGATAATCCACGCCGAGAAGGTGTTCAGCCATAATGCAACCGCGCATGATCCGGACGTGTACACAACCATGCGGTCTAAACACGCAGACCTATGCAAATGGCCTTGTCGCCAAAGATCTTCCGTGGAATCAGAACCTTTATTGACGCTTGAGTGACGTCAGTCGTAGCTCAAATGGCGAGAAGAGACGGTACCACCAAAATCTCATTGAGATGCTCCGGCAATCTCATGCCTTCGATGCAAGTGTTTGTCAATGGTAAATCTTGACATGACCACTGGCCCGAGACAATACACCATGTGCCTACACTGCACCTCCATGGCTACAACAAGCCCTCAATATCATCAAACATGACCCGGCCATCTGCACCGCCGATCAGCATCCCTGGCACTGCCACCTCTCACCATGTTTGCAATTCCATATTGCAACAACGGATCACCGCAACCTGCCGGCACACAAGCAACCGGCGAACCACCAACAACAACTAGTCTCGGCAGCCAGGCCCAACTTCAAGATGATGCCCCCAACGGGGAACACGACGCCGAGCGCCACAAATCATCTGATCCAGGAAGACCTGGACCTAGGGTTTCCCGAGAAGTATTCTGGGAGGGAAGCCAAGGACTACATATCGACGCCTTCAGCAATGTAGCGACACCCGCAGGCGCCGCCATCGTTGGGCTCCGACAACAGTCGAAGTCTGGCTTTCACTGGCAGTCTCCGTCCCTCCAGAAAAAGAGCCTAGCTGCACCACCATGTCCACCTTCAACACCACAGGACCATAACGACAGGAAGATTGGATCCATCCAGTCATACAATCCCGAGACATGCCCCGATGAGATATGCATCAGATCGGGACTGCGCCGCCCGAAGAAGACGCCGCGCCGGAGCATCGGAGCACTGCCGCCTCGAGCATGCCATTCAGCAGCCGCCACGCCACCCATCTGGGCCTCTCAGCGCCGCCGCCCAGCCGAGAGCGTCACAGCCCCGCCACCATCTCCCCGCAGGTCCGGCCAAGACAGCCCATGGGGCAGCCGCCCCTACGATCAGCCATCCCGTGGATTCGCTGGGATCTAGATTGGGGGAGAGAGGTAGGCTCAGGAACGCCCCGCCACTGCCGTCCCCGGACCCGCCCGGACTTCGCCGGCAGGTCCTCAGGCAGCAGCGAGACAAGTTGGAGGAAGGAAGAGTGTGGTCGTAAGATTGGATCGCCCCCGAGTTCCATAATGACTTCTCCTTCAAACACTCTTTCACAAAGTTTAGTCAACTACAGTGTTGTTCCACTACATAGGCCAAGGGATTGATTTAGCTAGTCCTCCTTTGACTGTGCTAATCCTCCTTGGAGTGCTACAGCAAGGGCGTCACTTGCATGCACTACCATCTTACACTCATGGTGATGACTAGTCAAATCGTGATTTGTTAGGGTAGACCAATGTCAAAGTGGGTGTAGATCCCCGCCACCGTTGACATGCATATGGTGACCCCCAGAAGTGGGTAGCCGCCCTTGCTTCCCACATTGCGCACCTTACTGACGCGTTCATATGACGTGCTGCCTGCACCGCACACACTTCCATCTGTCACACACTTTGACTGTGTATGTGACACGCAACATCTGACTGGTTCATCCTTCCATTGATTTCACCCAATGATACCCATTTACGTAGATGCATGGCAATGGGAAGAAGATTTAAACATGTGATGTGTAGGGGACAATTTGATAAATCACAGGCCGGAGTACACACGTGCACACGGTGGAGGAAAAACGAGAAAGAGGAACACGAAAACACTGGTGTTTTGCGAGGCGCGACTGCCGTCCTCTTTTGTGATTTTCTTCTCTTATTTATCTTTTGATTACATGCAAACTTGACTAGTTAAACCAGCCGAACTCTATGTCACGACCCACCAGATTCGTGTCATCCCACGGTAGTGCATCGTGGCCCAACTAACTCAACTAACTCACATACTGATAGCCGCAACGTAAATTCGTATGATCCTATTTACATGCATCTACTAAATCCACGTGCACACATCCATCCATCGGCGTACACACATACATGCAAAGACTTGACTAGCTAACAAACCAGCTAGCATGCAACTTTGTAATCCGATGTTGCATGCATGACATGAGAAAAGCAATTCTCCCATGCATGGGAGGTCCCGTGCATGGGCCAGCCGTTGGATTTAGATTGAGATCGGCATGCATGCACACCTCTTCTAGCTGTATCAGTCAATGACATGGTCAATGCACCCAATATCTGACATGAAACCCACCACACACCACTAGTAGAAAACATGGCTTTGGTCACGAGGCAATATTCACATTAGTCCCGGTTCAGTCACGAACCGGGACTAATGTGAGCATTGGTCCCGGTTCGTGCGGCTAAGGCTTTAGTCCCGGTTCACCTGAGCCCTTTAGTCCTGGTTTGAGACACAAACCGAGACTAAAGGGTGCGATGCCCTTTAGTCCCGGTTTGTGTCCCAAACCGGGACTAAAGATTAGACCTTTAGTACCGGTTTGAGACACGAACCGGGACTAAAGGGTGTGATGCCCTTTAGTCCCGGTTTGTGTCTCAAACCGGGACTAAAGGTCCCATTTTCAAACTCTACCCCCCCCCCCTCCCCGGTGGATCGCCTTTTTTGTTTTGAAAAAATCAAAAGAAAATGATAAAAACTTCAAAAAATAAAATCCCTCGAGAGGTAGTTATATTACTACATCTACTAGTTAGGAAAATTTAAAAACTTAAATTTGGACATGTTTTGCAAAAAATGTAGGGAAAATGTAAAACGGCTATAACTTTTGCATACGATGTCGGAAAAAATGTATAATATATCAAAATGTTCGGAACGAAAATCCGCATCCGATGGAGACCGCCTACGGCCTGTTTGCAAATTTTTAAAATCCTCAAATTCTAAAAGGAAAAAAAGTTATGCTCAAATTTTAGTTTTTTTTTGAATTTTTGTTAAATCTGGTCAAACTATGGTCAAACTACTTATTCAAGAAATATTAGTGTTACTAAATAATTATTGATTTTTAGAACAATAGTTTCAAACTCAAACAGTGAAATGTGTGACTTAATGCTCAAGCTAAATTCCTGAGGGTTAATAGGATTGACATCTTACTATTGTCAGGAAAACAACAAGTGCAGACTTGGAAACGAGGGAGAATAGAACCCGGAAGTTAAGCGTGCATCATGCTGGAGTAGTGAGAGGATGGGTGACCGTTCGGAAAGTTAGATGATTTGAAATGATGAGGGGTGATTACAGATTAAAGGTTAAATTGAGCAGTGATGAGGGATGATTAGAGATTAGAGGTTAAAATAATTCAGAAATTTGAAATTCAAAAAAAATTCAAAAAAAATAAAAAAAATCATAAAATTTCCTTTAGTACCGGTTGGTGTTACCAACCGGGACTAAAGGTGGACCTCCAGGCAGCGGCCACGTGGAGGGCCTTTAGTCCCGGTTCCAGTTAGAACCGGGACTAAAGGGGGAGGTGCGTATTTATATTCCTGGTCACGAGAACGTTTAAGCAAGATCACTCTTGAATATATTTTGATATTTTTTTAATTTTTGAAACATGATAAAACCATAGAAAATATGGTGAAACTCAATGAAACAAGGTATGAAACTCTGATATAGTCTGTGAAACTAGTTTCATGTAAATTTTGTAGTTTGATGGGTATTATATTCTATAGTTTCACCAAGTTTCAAAATTATTATTTAAAAAGTTATGGAAATATATCCTTAATTGATCTTGTTTAAAAGATCTTCTTACCAAGACCCCAAATATGTTAACATACCAGAAATCAAGATTTTCATTCAAAAGATACATGGTTTTATAATTTCATACTCAACTTAAAATGCATGGGTTAATATGAGGAGAGAAAGAACCTATTTAGGGTCATAGGGTGAAGTAAGTCATAAGTAGTAATACAGTGAGACACTATGCATGCACGGGAGATCCCGTGCATGGTAGAAAAACCATTCTCTGCATGACATGGACAAAAAAACATCTACTTATGCATGTAACAAGATTAAAACTAACATTCACCTTCTTAATATTGTTATCTCAACATCCTCATGCTGGCCCGACGTTGGCGACGCCGTCTTGTGCAGTATCGCCGCCGCTCTTCATTTTTCTTGTCGTCTTGGTCGCCTGGGTCTTGTTTCTTGTTGTCGTGGCTTCACCATGTGTGACGCCTCCCTCACCTGGTTCCAGCTGCTGCTTCAGGTTTGGCAGCAAAGACACAAGTTTCTTCAGACAAAGTGGGTACAGTCGATTTCTTGACCTTGGCACCTTGGCAAGCAGCTCACCCCTATGATCAAACACTCTCAGGAACCCATCATACAGCTGTGACTTGCATCCTTCTTCGTCAAGTTGCCCCAGACTCACTATGTTGCTTCTCAGCTTGGGGATGAAATACACTTTCTTGAGCACATGATACTTACCATTACAGCCAATGAACGAGACAGTTCAACGGTCACAAATTTCAACAATGGACCCATCTCCAAAGCGCACAGTCCCCTTGATGCTAGTGTCCAGGTCACTGAACATTCCCATTGCCTGACATATGATTACTTGCACGTGTATCAAGATACCATACTTCACCGGTGTACAGCTCTTTGGCACTTAACTTGGGCTTGATTTTCTCTTCATTCAGCATGAGGAACTCGTTGCCCTTCTCCACGATCTCCACTCCCAGCATGTTCGTGCCGAGTATCACCACGGCCGGCGCCACGGCCGGCGGTGTCGCGGTCGCCGGTGTCGTAATGGTAGCCCTCAAGGCCGCTAGCGGCGTTGCTGCCGCTGGTGTCGTTGAGGATGACTCTGTGCTTCCTTGTCTGGTGTCTGCTGTCGTCTTGTTCACGAGGGCATGCAGCACGCCATTTTTCTTGAAGAGCACGCGCTGCACCTCCAGCAGCTTGGCCTTCTCTTCACTTGCATACACCAACAACTCTTCCTGTGTCATGTACTCATCTGACATGACATACATCTTTGCATTAGCAGCAGCTAACTCACCACGCAGCCGCTTTACCTCAGCTTTCATGGATGCACAGAGGGCACGAGGGACTCGCCGCCCTCTACCTCCACCTTAGCCGCAAGCTCACTTGCAACAGCCATGAGCAGTGCGGGCTCATCGTCGACATCAGCAGCAGCAAGGAGCGCCTTCTCTTTCTTCCACACCTCGCACTCAGACTTAAAGTATCCTTTCTCCCCGCACTCAAAGCAGGTAATCTTTGACTTGTCGAACTTGCCGCGGGTCTTTTTCTTGTCGCCGCGCCTGTTATTGTTCTTGCCGCCGTTGCTGGAGCCCTCTCCTTTCTTCTTTTCTTCCTGGACCAGTGCCTCCAACTGCGCACGGGAGACCAGCATCAACTTCTCGCCATCGTCGACCGGTTCTCCTCGAACGCTCGCAGCCGCCCAATGGCCTAGGCGACCGACATCTTCTTGACGTCGCCCCATTGCTCGGCTGTCTCAATTATCGGCAGGAAGCGATCCGGGACCACCGTGAACAGCCGCTTGACAACGGCGTGCTCCTGCAAGTTCTTGCCAAGCGCTCGAATTTCTTCAACGAGCACGGTGAGTCGGCGCCCGAACGCACCAACTTCTTCGCCATCTTCCATGGTCAGCCTCTCAAAGCGCCTTGTCAAGTGGCTGATGCCCACCTGTACGAGACACTCATCATCGATGAGCATGGTGCGGATAGCCTCCCACGCCTCCTTTGCCGACTCGTACTCCACGATCGACATCATCACGTCGTCAGGAACTGACTGCGAGATAGCAGCCATGGCTCCCTGATCTTTGGCCTCATCGACGTCTTCTCTGGTGATCGCCGACCACATACCCATTGGCTTGACGATGATCTTCATCTTCGCCGTCCACAACTGATAATTACCTTCTATCAGCTGCAGGGACTGGATTGGCACTCCGACGCTCCTCGCCGGCAGGGCCACGGCGGTCGTCCCATCGCCAGAGCCACGGGCTCCGAGCCTCTTGCTGGGCGGCGTGTACTTTCCGCCGCCACCAGCGTCGCCCTTCTTCGGTGACTGACCCCCCATCGCTACACACCGCCGCCGATTCGCCTCCGGCCACAACCAGGCTCTGTATACCAAATGTTGGATCACAGGCTGGAGTACACACGCGCACACGTTGGAGGAAAAACGAGAGAGAGGAACACGAAGACGCTGGTGTTTTGCGAGGCGCAACTGCGGTCCTCTTTTGTGGTTTTCTTCTCTTATTTATCTTTTGATTACATGCAAATTTGACCAGTTAAACCGGCCGAACTTTATGCCACGACCCACCAGATTCGTGTCATCCTACGATAGTGCATCGTGGCTCAACTAACTCAACTAACACACGTACTAACCGCAACGTAAACTCTTACGCTTCTGGCTAATGATCCTATTTACATGCATCTACTAAATCCACGTGCACACATCCATCCATCAGCGTACACACGTACATGCAAGGACTCTAGCTAACAAACCAGCTAGCATGCAACTTTGTAATTAAACATGCATGCATGACACGGACAAAAAAACATCTACTTATGCATGTAATAACAAGATTAAAACTAAAACAATTTCCTTGGTATAAAACTAGGAAATTCAAAATATTTTGGTACCGCAAAATGTTTATCTAATCAACGATTTTTTTTTACCATTGGCTTTGTCTAGGCAAACGTAATAAAACTAAATGACAAATGAGTAGTTTGGGCCAAAAATGATTAGATATTTATTATGTGCTAATGTGTTTGTGACTTCTTAGTACTACTTAACAAGTATCTACGTGGGTCTAGTAGTTTTACATAAAGTTTGATTCATTATGACTTCATATTGGAATTCTCATCTAGTATTTCTATACACATTAGAACTCGGCGAAACCTCAGACCACGGTGAAATCTCAGATTCCACCAGTATACTTAATGAAGTTGGTGATGTGAGAGAAGTCTTTGAAAGACAAGTTCCACATGTAGTTAGAGAATCTTCTCCACGCACTCTATGAAGTTACCCAAATCAGCATATTTCTTTTGGTAAAGCAATGATCACAGAGAAGTTGTCGATGATTAATTTGTCATTGATATTTTTGTTGATTCGTGTGCCTTTTAAAACATTACCAACCATACTCCATCACATACATTGTTGCATGCATAAAAAAGTGTAAGCTCTTGTTCACGGCTTCGCGCAATGAAAGAAGGGGAGAAAACCTTTACACAGTAATACTACCGGTTACATGTGCAATAAGGCTGATCAGATGTCTAGATCCTTTCCCTGAGTTTGAAAGCTACGAGAAGTTCAACATGGAGTAGGAGAATCTCAGCAAATCTCTCCAAATTGCCATGTTTGTGATGCCATGATTACACAAAAGGCCTCGATCATCGCTATTTAATCTACATTCTTTGCACCTTTTTTTCTTTTTTTTGAAAAGGGGGTCACCCCGGCCTCTGCATCAGAACGATGCATACGACCATCTTATTAAAACAAATAAATAAGGTTCCAACAAGGTCTCAAAGTCTCCAACTGAAAAAAAGCTCACTCAGAGCCAAATAGGCTAGAAAGACAAACTAGCCAAATAAGGGACGCCACAACCGGCTGGCTAAAGAGAGATAGGTAAACTAATTGCCTATCCTATTACATGACCGCCATCCAAACCGGATGAAGATATCCCGAGCTACCATCTCGCAATGGATAGATTCAGTAACCAAATGCTCCCTGGCCTCCATCGGAGTGAGTAGCGACCACGAACGGATCAATGCCGTGCCTCGGAAGATAACCTGCACAAAATGAAAGCGTGATGTTCTGTTAAAAACCAAATCATTTCTGCAATTCCAGATAGTCCACAGCAAAGCGCATACTCCCACACGAATATGTCTCCACTAGTGCAGAGCCGGGCAATAGCACCGGTTCGTAAGGCCCTTTAGTGCCGGTTCGGTAACCGGCACTAAAGTGTGGGCACTAAAGCCCCCCCCCTTTAGTACCGGTTCAGCACGAACCGGTGCTAAAGGGCAACCACGTGGCACGAGCCAGCTTCGGGGGCAGGGAGCCCTTTAGTACCGGTTGGTGACACCAATCGGTATTAAAAGGTTGGGGGGAGGGGTGGGTTTATGATTTCTTTTTCATTTAATTTTGTGTTTTCCATTTAATTCTTTTTCGTTTGCTGGTATACGATACTACATATTGTACACGTTATGCATATATATAAATAGAATTTCTAGTAGAACCGATTATAATATATATATAATTAGCTAGCTATCTACAATTTCTCCTAATTGGTGCCTTCGGAGCCAGTGGTATTAGCCTAATTGGTGCCTTCGGAGCACGATAACAATTGGAAGTGGTTCATGGGGGCGGTAGCGGGTAATAGTATTCTCCTTTGGGATCTATGACCTGGTCGAGCAAAAATCCCGCTATTTCCTCTTGAATTGCTTCTATGCGGTCCTCTGGTAGGAGCTTCTCCCGCACCTCTTTGAACTATTAAGAAGGAGATCAATATGCATGTGTATTAGTTGTGTGACTAGATATCGATAATGGTGTAAAAATTGTGAATAGTGTTCTGACAAACGTACCCACTCCTGTCTTTGAGATCTGCTCCTTTCGGACGCCATCGTGCGAATGTTCTCGCAAACGTAGTATGCATACAGATTATTCCCCGGCGCCTGCTTCAGGGCCTTTACAAGAATGGAATTTGATCAGATAATAATTAATCAAGCATGATAATTAAAGAGATGGCAGCTAGCTAGTACTACTTAATTACTTACCTGGGGTCGATACCATTTCAGATTTTGTTTCCATGGGCCTGGAGTGGCCCTGATGAACTTCGCCCAAGCCCTACCCGCCGACAAAGAAAATGAATAAATGAGTTATTAAATAGTTATTATCAGGAAATGACGAACTAATTAAATAGGCCGAGATATAGTTAAAAATGATTGAAATTACCTGTTGACTATCCCCTTCACGATGGTGTAGTCACTTGCTTTCTTAAGTAGTGAGTCTAGTACTTCAACTATTGCTTCATCAACTTTAATGATTAACAAGATCCAGTGAAATCTGCATGCACACACGTTTGCATGTCTTAATTAAGCGGGCATATGTAAGCAAAAACATGTAGCTAGCTAGTAGGCAAAAATAGAATTTGTAGTACAAGACAGTGTGACTCACTCGAAGTTGTAAGGAAATAGTATATCTTCATTGTATTTGAGGCGCTTGAAGAACTCTAGCATGCTTTCCTCTACACTTTTTTCGTAATATGGATCTAATTTCTATGTGTATTCATTAATGGTATTTGGGTCAACGAACCCAATGCCATAGCGTCCACCTTTTTTCATTTCATAAATCTTCATCCTGCATAATACCACAGAAAAGAATATAGTGAGGATAATTACAGGTAATGATTGATCAAAATGATCACTACAGCTAGCTTGAGACTTAAATTACAGAAAGAAATCACTTACAGACAATAGCAACTAACGATAGATTTGTCGAGTGCGTCTTGATTGTATAGCTGAAATAGTTCCGAATACTCAACGGACACAGCTTTCTCATGGTAGTAATGATCCTTCTTGACTTTCACCATGAGGGACTCTCAATTGGAAATCTTGGTAATGTCCATGTACCATTGATGCAATTCATACATTCTCGTTGGGAGCTTCTTGACCTCGTCTGGCTCGACCAAAGGTTGGCCCCGGACATATTTCCGTTTTATTTCCCCTTCTCTAGTCGGAGACATGGGCTCGATATCGAGGAGTTGTCCAACAGTGATCATGAGCGTTTCAGCCTGCTCAATATTCTCCTCGGTTATTACCGCATCGCCCAGCCCGGGAATGTTAACAGTTTGCCCACAATAATATTGGGCGCGCCTAGTCTCATGTGTTGTTGGCACAACAAGCGGGGGGATTGATTGCGCCGCTTGTTCTCCCAGCTGGGGAACGGTTTTACCGCTCCTTTTGCCAGCTGATTTGCTCGAGCTCGAGCTCGCCTCTTTCTGTAGACGTGCTCAATTTAACTTCTTGATGTGGCGCTCATAGTCTGTGTCAACAGGCTTGGGAGCTGGTGCTCTAGCCATACGAATGAAGTGGCCAACCTTTTCCTCAGGCACTTTCTCCCTTGGCGGCGGTGGCGGTTTCGGTGCAAAATGGGCTTCCACCTCGGCCTTCGATATGGCTACGTTTTCCTCCTCGGACTTGTCGTAAGGCCTCTGCGGAAGAGGCGCGAGGCTTGGACCATATTGAAATCACTTGCCTCCGCCTGTACCTCCAGTACTACCTCGACTTGTACCGCTACGCACCATAGCTGAGGCGGCTCTCTTCCGTGATTGCTGAGGCGGCGAAGAAGGCTGACGTGGCTGAGTTGGAGGAGGAGGAGTGGCCTGAAGCTGTGCCGGACTTGGAGGAGGAGTGGCCTGAAGTTGTGCCATACTTGGAGGAGGAGTGGCCTGACGCTTTGCCGGACTTGGAGGAGGAGTGTCCTGAAGCTGTGCCGGACTTGGAGGAGGAGTGGCCTGATGCGTTGGTGGACTTGGAGGAGCGGGAGTCTGCTGACTCGGTGGCGGACTTCGACGAGGAGTCGGATGACGCGGTGCCGGTGGCCTTCGAAAGATGATGCAATCCTTTCTCCATAGGATGATACGATGGTTGGCCTCTCCCAGTGTGTGCTCATCGTCACCTCCAGGAATGTCAAGCTCTAGCCCCGAATATTGGTCCACCACCTCATCAACCAAGACATGATCATAGCCCGCTGGAATCGGGTTGCAATGGAAGGTTTCCTTGGGGGGATTTGTAAAAGCAAGGGCGTCCGCCACCTTCATGGATATGTTCTTCATTTTGAAGTGTAGCTTGCAGTTAGTGTTCTCCATGATGTCATCCACTGGGTAGCTATCCAGCAATGCGCCGCCCGGGGCGGAACCCACGCTGCTTCTCGGCATGGATGGGACGATGCTATCCAATGCTGGATCATGCGCTAGCTGCTGCAGCTGCTGAGACCCCCTTTGCTAGCTAAGTGAGTCGATCTGCTCCTACTGCCGCTAGAATTTGACTGCCAAGTCTGCGTGCGCTGATTCTAGGCCTTGAAGGCGTTCATAGTCTAGCTTCCTCTGCTCCTCCTCCATCTTCCTCTTCTTCTCCTCCGCAATCTTCTTTCTCGCACGGGTTCTGTAGTCGGCGTTCCAGTCCGAAAACCCCTCATACCACGGAATAGCGCCCATGCCTCGTGTTCTTCCCGGGTGTTCAGGATTTCCCAGGGCACGCGTAAGCTCGTCGTTCTCTCTGTTGGGCTGGAACACCCCCGATTGAGCCTCTTCTATTGCAACAAGTAGCTTATCTACGGCTCCGTCCAGACATGCCTTCTTCGAAACTTTGCCTGTCTTCGGGTCCAACTCCCCCCCATGCGCATAGAACCAAGTCCTGCACCTGGGGTGCCAACTCAATGTTTCTGGAGTGACACCTGCATCCTCCATCTCTTTCTCAGACTTATCCCACTTTGGCATTCCCACCGCATAGCCACCTGGCCCCAGCTTATGGAACTTATCCTTTTTTGCGGCATTGGCCTTGTTTATTCTCGACCGTTCCTTAGATAATTCTGAATCCTTGAATTTCATGAAATTGTCCCAATGAGCACATTGCTTCTCTAGTGTTCCCTCGAATACTGGAGTCTTCCTTCCTCCCTTGACGTACTTGGCCCATTCACGATTCTTGTGGTTGTTGAATGCAACCGCCATCTTCCTAAGAGCAGCGTCCTTGACTTTCTCCACATCTGCATCTGTGAAATGATCTGGTAGGGTGAAATGTTCCATGAGCGTTTCCCAAAGCAGAAGTTTTTGTCTGTCGTCGACAAAAGTAACTCCTGGACGTGGCTTTGTTGGCTCTCTCCATTCTTGAGGGGAGATCGGGAGTTGGTCCTTCACAAGAACTCCGCACTGACGAATGAACTTGTCCGCAATATTCTTAGGCGCTAATGGTTCGCCATTAGGTTTGATGGCCTCGATATTGTACTTTACGCCCTCCTTCAACTTTTTCTTCGGGCCTCGTTTCCTGTTGCCTGAAGATTTGCTCGATCCGGATGGCTGAAAGAAGAAAGATCGATTCATTAATATATCTTCAAGTCATTTAAAACATGTGATGATCACCAGATGCCTGCGTATATAAATATATATACCTCGCCGGTCTTTGTTGTTTCAAGATCAACATTTTCTTCGTCATGTTCATAGTTCATGACTTCATCAATTCGGTCGTCGCGATCGACTATCATATCACCCTCCCCGGTGTTGTTTAGATATTCGGAGCCGTCATAATCTTCTTCATTCTGATCATCATCTGGCCTGCGAGGATTGCGTATGATATTGAACAGGGCCTCTTCTCCCTCTCTGCTGGTATTGTCCGCCATAGGTTTTGTTTAACTAATCCAAAAGAAATATATTCAAATTACAATGCATGGATGCAATCAATTAATAAGGAAAAACTGAATCAATCATAGTACATAATAAGCATCATCGAATATAATCACGAATACGTCGTCTCGAATAATAGATATAATCTCGAATACATCGTCTCGAATAATATACATAATCTCGAATATTATATATCGAATACATCACTAGCTAGCTAGCTAGCTAATAAAGATCGAATACTAGAGAGTAATCTAGGTGGTGGACAACCAAAGTGAAGGAACCATCACTGGATCATAGCTCAGGTGATCTCCCCAAAGAACCTGCCAGGTATTGGAGAACCTGACGTCCATAGCAGCCATGTAGCGATGGACATGCTCGTCCTCCTCCCTGACACGGCAACGTACCACCTCCGGCGGGGCCGGCTCCCTCCGCACCGAAAGTGGCCCACGCGAACGCCACCAAAGGAGATGAGGGTCGACGGCGGGACCCGGGGTCGGCTTCCTCACCAAGCGTCGCGCCCCTGAAGGTAGCACCTCCCAGTGCCAGCCCGGCGGAGCCCAGTCCCGGACATGGGTCCTTTGAAGCAGGACGTCGTCGCGAACGGGTCGACGGCGAGCATGCGGGCCGGGCATCGTCGAGAACAAATACTATATGCCGCAAAAGTAAAGTAACATTTTTTAAATGATGGATTGTGATTTCATATATGCAAATTCTAAATTTTATAACTAAAACTAACATTTGTAATAT